>NC_088871.1:12169957-12314292 GCF_032884065.1 Artemia franciscana
TGCCAAGAAATCATCTGAAGTTATGTGGTGGTAATTGCCAAATATCCGAAAACTTTTATCTCTGTCATTTTTACCTAGCCTGAGAAATAATTAGTAACTTTAGAAGTAAAAGTAAAATTTCCTGTCAATTTGAGAATATACTATAGAAAATGATTATAGAAAATATCTTAGAACGGGCGAGAGTAAAGGGAAATAACGATTCGATTGTAAAAACTGTGAAAAGTTTTTTTTTCTTTAGATAAAAGAAAAAAGAAGCAGTTGAAAAATGGGGTTCTTTTTTTAATAAGAAAAACTACAAAAATATGAATTTATTTGTATATATATTCACCTTATAGAATTACCTTTTCAATTGTACAAATTATTTTTATTTAGTATTTATTTGTTTTTATTAAAGTTTTTATTTGTCTGTGTAGGTAAAATATATACAGAAACTTTAATAATATAGAAACTGTTTGCCACTATTGCTCATTTTGAAGAGTCATTATTTTTTTAATAAGTCCTTACGGTACGTTTAATAGAACCAGCCTTTAGAAAATATCACATTGCCTTTGAAGGCAGCATTTTTTTATATGATTACAAGAAGAAACTTACAAGTTGGGCGAATAATACGGTAATTATGAAAACTATGGAGAAATTGAAAAACTGTCAGGGCTCTAGTCATGAAGGAAGGGCAAGGGAATTAGCACTAGTAGGGCTGACAACCCCCCTGCCTTCTCAAGACCAGAACATAATTTGCGTTTTACTGGAAATAAAAACGAATGACCGTGGATTGTCAGTTTACCTGACATATACTGATACTTATTCCTTAAAGCTCTGAATATTTTTTAAATATGAAAGTAAAAAAATTTAAGACGTTTTTGTTTTCAGTAAAGCGCAAATTACGTCCTGGTCTTGGGAAGGCATGGGGGTTATCAGCCGTAGAAATGCTAAATTTTGCTCGTTTTGAGTTTGACTAGGCTATTTATTGTAATTTCTCTTCGTTTTGAGTTTAATTTATATATTGATAGTGATTTGGGGTAGTTTTACGCTTGTAAGATTATTTGACTTTATTGTCTGCTCATTTTTGGCTTAATGGAGCTCTCTACTTTTCTTTGAATATGGAAATTTATTATATGGAAAACGTTTTTTAAACTGATTTATGTTCGTTTCTTTTTGTCATGGTCTTCTTCATGGCAAAAAGTTGTATTTTCTATCTTTTCAGTTTTTTCCTATAAGAATCCGTAGTTTGGGTTATTATTTGTATGTTCCAGAAACTTTTCCACAATTTTCAATCCTGACACAAACAGTACCTTTTAATTTAATTTCATAACTCCTGAAGTTTACCTGAAATATGAAACAATATCATTCCCAAAAGATTCTATCTGTGTTCTTTGACAACCTGGATACACTCAAAACTCTTTTTATTTATTTAAATTATAAGATAAGAAGTAGTAATAGTTTTAGCCCCAAAAGTTCCAACTTGATACTCCCAGTCGTTCTCGATGTATTGCGGAGGTGTCTTCCTGGCAACCATTAGCAAAATGCCTTGTTAATATTGCTTATATGCCCTTTTGAAAACATGCATGCACACAGTATTTTCGTCTAATTGAAACTCCTCTTAAACTTTCTGTAATAGTTTCTCCTTAATACCCTTGACGTCATTAGCTAAAGTAGCTTTAGTTGTAGTATTAAAAGTATACACATAGTGCCTTCTGGCTAGTTCAAAATCCCCCCCAAAAAAAACTTACCATTAAAAGTCTAACTTAATAACATAGTTTGTTCTTCAGCTATTGCTTTGTCAACTTTTTGAAAGTACACATGCTCATAGTTTGTTGTGGTTTAATTCAACATCTGCCTAAGTGTTCCTTAAAGGCTTTACCTCAATACCCTTAGACTGCACAGTAGCAATAGCTGTAGCAGCATTAGTGGAAGCATGCGCATAGCATCTTTGGTTTCTCCAACATCCTCTTCAACACACGCTGAAGCCGTTTTTAAAGCATTTCTGATGCGTCCGCTTAACGACCTGTGTGGGTATAGTGCTCTTTAATATCCTTAGCGTTAATAGCTGTAGAAGTAGCATTAGCAGTACAATTAATTGTAGTAGTCTTAAGCTTTAGTGGCAGTAGTAGTAGTATGAGTAGATGCAGAAGTATTAGGATGCAAATGTTTTTCTTTTGGTTAGTTCAACATCCCTCACACCAAGCCCTGTTAGTTCTAACTTCACACACAATACTGTTCCTGAGATATTGCTGTTAGATCCATTTAACAACCTGAACTACGTGTTGTGATTCAGTTCACCCCCCCCCCCCCCTTCAGAATTCATTGAAAATTTCACCTTCATATCCCTAGGTATAGTTGTAATAGTAGTCACAGTAGTAGTATTGATATGTATTGATATGTGATACGTAATAATTCGTGTAATAGTACTAACATATTGCCTTTTGATCAGCAGAAAATTCCACTCATCAAGTCCTAGAGGTTTCAACTTAATACAATTAACCGATGCTAGACATTGCTGACATGTCCTTTTAATAACATATATGTTATCATATTTTCCTTTCAGTGCTATTAGCCTTACAAGTAGAATCAATAGAAGTAGTAGCAGTTGTAAATACAGCAGTAACAGTAGTATTAGCAGTAATGTGCACATATTGCCTTTTGGTGAGATGATATTCCCCTTTAAGCATTCTCTGAAAGTTCCAACTTAATACCCAAATCATTTCTTGAGTTACGCTATTTTGACAATTTGCATGCATTCAGCGTCTTTTGTTTTAGCTCGAATTTTCCCTCTATACTGTAAATATATTGGCCTGGTAGTAACAGTGGCGGTAGTTGCAGTAGTATTGGTAGCATGCAAATATTACCTTTCTTATCATCTCCCTAATCATTTCCTGAATTTTCCAAGTTAATATACTCACTTATTCCAGTGTCATACCCTTTTGACAATCCTTATACACATAACATGTTTTGATTTAGTTCAAAGCGTTCTCTGAAAGGCTCACCTGAATACCCTTCGTCTCCTTGGAAAATAAAAATCAAACATGCTTACCTTTCTCAATAATATATACTGTGTGTAGTATATAATATATACATATACTAATTGCCTAACTTACAGCCTTTGCTCTGAGGACTTTGGGCAGGTTGACATCCCCAAAGACATAGTTACTGGACCTTTCAAAAACCCTGAACAAAATAGATCTCTTTTAAATTTCGATCGGATATGTTTTGGGGAACGATAGGTTTGGGTGGGGTTGATTGCCCTCCACTCATTTTTGACTATCAAAAAGGGCAATATAACTTCGGACTTGCAATCAAATGAGCTCCATCCGATCCAAAGCTCATACGACCATTCGTTCCCAAAAAACCTTATATGCCCCGGGGCATAACTTACAACCCTTGCCTATGGCCTCTGGGGGATTGTGCGTCCACCCTTAAATCACCGCCATATTATTTTTGGACTATTGGTAACAGAATGATTGTCTCACAATTTCAATTGAATGTGTTTTGAGAAAAAAGGATGTCAGGGAGGGGGCTAGTTGCTCTTCGTCAGGTTTGACTCTTAAAAGGGAACTAGAACTATACAGTTCAAATTAAATAAGCCTCATCTAAAGTTCATATGACCATCCCTTCAGTAAAAACCTCATATGCCCCTGGGGCATAACTTACAACCTTTACCCCCAGACTCTGAGGGATTCTGTTCACCCTAAAGGCCTTATTATATGATTTTTGGCCGATTTTTCAACAAATGGCTATCTCAAAATGTTTATCGGATGATTTTATGGAAAATAAGACATAAGGAGGGGGCTGCTGCCCCCGATCACTTTGACTCTTAAAAAAAGAACTAGAGTATCTGATTTCCAATTTAATGAGCCCTATCTGGAGTTTGAATGACCACCCTTTCCATAAAAACCTTATATGCCCTCGGGGCATAACTTACAACCCTTGCGCTGAAGGCTATGGGGGGGGGGTGTTCTCAGAGTCATAATTTCCAGACATTTCAACTGCACTAATCAGAATGGCTCAATTGGCTACACTAAAAAAATTGATTGGATATGTTTTGGGAATTGATGGGCGTGGAGTGTGGGCCTTATGCCCTCCAATCACTTTTGACTAATAAAAAAGGAACCAGTCCTTTCAATTTCCAGTCAATGAGCCTTTTTTCAAGTTTTTACGACAAGAATTGGCCATCTCAAAATTTCTATAAGATGTTTTTTTGGGAAAATACGAAGTGTGGGGGGGGGGTCCTTCTTTTGATAACTCTCAATCGTAAAAAGGACACTAAAACTTCTAATTACCAAACCAGTGAACCCCTCTCTGAAGTGTGTACGATCATCCTTTCTATACAAACCTTATATGCCCCCAGCATAACACGCATCCCTTGCCCTGAGGACTGTGGGGGGGGTAGAGGTTGTCATCCTCAAAGACATTTTCCGAGCCTTTCAATTACGTTGAACAAAATGACTGCCTCAAAATTTTCATTGGATGTGTTTGGAGAAATACGCAATCAATACCCGATCAAATGAGCCCTTTCGAAGTTTCTACGACAACAAATGACCATCTCGAAATTTCTATCAAATGCATTCAGGAAAATACAAGGTTTATGGGGAGGGGGGGTGTTCACCCTTCCATCACTGTCAATTTTAAAAATTACCCTAGAACTTCCGGTCACCAATCCAATGAGCCCCTTCTCAATTTTATACGATACCCTTTTTCTATCCTTATATGGCCCCAGGGCATAAGGTATAACCCTTGCCCTGAGGACTGTAGGGAGGTTGCCATCCTCAAAGACATAATTTCCGGACTTTTCAATTACGTTGAACAAAATGGCTCTCTCAAAATTTTGATTGGTTGTTTTTGGAGAAATGATGGACATGGGAGGAGGGGCTCGTTGCCTTCCAATCACTTTCGACTATTAAAAAGGGCATTGGCCCTTCTAATTTACAATTGAGTGTGCCTTTTATAAGTTTCTACAACATTAAATGGCCATTTTAAAATTTCTAATGAGATGCATTTCAGGAAAATACTAGGTTTTGGGGGAGGGTATCCACCCACCGATAGCTCCAACTTAAAAAAGACACTAGAAATTCTGTTTAAACCAATCCAATGAGCTCCCTCCGAAGTTTATATGACCACCCTTTATATATATGCTCTATATTTCCAATCGAATATTTCCCCTTACATTTCCCTTTCAGTTTCCAATCGAATGAGCTTTTTTCGAAGTTTCTAGGAAAACAAATGGCAATCTCAAAATTTCTATCCGAAGTATATCGGAAAAATACGAGGTGTGGTGGGGGTATCCACCCTCCTATTACTCTGAATCTAAAAAGGGCACTAGAACGCCTGATTACCCATCCAATGAGCTCCCTCCGAAGCTTATACGATCATCCTTTCCATATATACCTTATATGTCCACAAGGCATAACTTACAACCCTTGCTGTGAGGGGCCTTCGGAGGGTTTTACCCTCGAAGACATGATTTCCAGACCTTTCAACTATGTTGATCTAAAAATTTTGATTGGATGTTCACTTTCAACTATTAAGGAGGACACCAGTCCTTTAATTTTAAATAGAATAAGCCTTTTCAGAGTTTCTACGACAAAAAAATGGCCATCTCAAATTTCTACAGATCCATTTCAGGAAAATACGAGATGTGGGGTGGGGGTATCCACCCTCCCATCACTCTGAATCTCAAAAAGTTTACAAAAACTACTGATAATCAATCCAATAAGCCCCCTTCGAAGTTTAGACAATCACCCTTTCTATATAAAACTAATATGCCCCCAATGCATAACATAAAACCCTTGCCCTGAGGGCTGTAAGGGGGTAGTCATCTTTAAATTATAGTTTCCAGAATTCTCAACTAAGTTGAACAAAATGCCTATTTCAAAATTTTGATTTGATGTGTTCGGGGAAATTGTGGATTCGGAAAGGGGTTTGATTGCTCTCCAATCACTTTCGACTATTAAAAAAGGCACTAGGCCTTTCAATTTTCAATTGAATGAGCCTTTTTAGAGTTTATACAACAAAAAATGGCTATTTCAAAATTTCTATTAGATACATTTAATGAAAATACGAGGTTTGGGGGGGGTATTTACCCTCTGATCTCTCTGAATGTAAAAAAGGGTATTAAAGCTTCCGATTACGAATCTAATGAGCCCCCTACAAAGTTTATACGGCCACTCTTTCTATATCTATATATACTTCATATGCCCTCAGGGCATAACTTACAACCCTTGCATTGAGGGCTGTGGGGGTCATCCTCAAAGACAACTTTTGGAACTTTCAATTACGTTGAACAAAATGGCTATCTCAAAATTTTGATCGGATGTGTTTAGAGAAATTGTGGGCGTGAGAGGGGGGTTAGTTGCCCTACAATCACTTTCGAATGTTAAAAAGGGTAGTCGCGCTTACAATTTCCAGTCGAAGGAGTATTTTTCAAAGTTTCTAGGTTAACAAATAGCCATCTCGAATTTTCTATCAGATACATTGCGGGAGTATACGAGGTGTTTGGGGGGGGGGGGGGCATCCACCCTGCCATCATTCCGAATCTTAAAGAGGCCACTAAAACTTTTGATTAGAAATCTTATGGACTGCCTCCGAAGTTTATACGATCTTTCTACATAAACCTTATATACCCCCAGGGCATAACTTACAACCCTTGCCCTGAGGGCTATGGCGGGGGGATGGTCATCCTCAAAGACAAAATTCCGGACCTTTCAACTACGTTCAACAAAATGGCTATCTCGAAGTTTAGATTGAATGTGCTTGGGGAAATGTTGGCCATGGGAGGGGTGTTAGCTGCACTCTAATCACTTTCGAGCATTAAAAAGGGCACTAGCCCTTGCAATTTTTAATCGAACGAGCCCTTTTCGAAGTTTTTACGACAAATCCTTCGATATGATGTGCCCTGGTCTAAACAACAAGAGCTAAGAGCTCATATGGCACTTGTGTCTAGACCGGAAGAGCCAAGAGCTCATATGGTATGAGCTCTAGCAAAATTCTAATAATCAATAGATTGATTTAAAAGGAAAATCAGAGGCTTAATGGCGGCCAAGATTTAAAATAAAAGCTCTGAGTCACAAGGTCCAAACATCAAAATTCTTTAAGAATTTTATAAAATACCCACACGTATTTTATAAATACCTCACTTTTTCTAATTTTTCCTCTCCCTTCAGCCCCCCAGATGGTCGAATCGGGGAAAACGACTTTATCAAGTCAATTTGTGCAGCTCCCTGACACGCCTACCAATTTCATCGTCCTAGAACTTCCAGAAGCACCAAAATCGCCAAGGCACTGAACCCCACCCCCTAACTCCCCCAAAGAGAGTGGATCCAGTAAGGTTACGTTAATCACGTATCTACGACATTTGCTTATTCTACTCACCAAGTTTCATCCCGATTTCTCCACTCTAAGCGTTTTCCAAGATTTCCGGTTTCCCCCTCCAACTCCCCCCAATGTCAACAGATGTGGCCGGGATTCGAAATGAGAGCCCTGAGACATGAGTTCCTTCTAAATATCAAATTTCATTAAGATCCGGTCACCTGTTCTCAAGTTAAAAATACCTCAATTTTTCTAATTTTTCCAAATTAACACCCTCCAGCTCCTCCAAAGATAACGGATCCGTTCCAATTATGTCAATCACGTATCTATAACTTGTGCTTACTCTTCCCATCAAGTTTCATCCCGTGCATTAAGATCTGATCACCCGTTCGTGAGTTAAAAATACCTCATTTTTTCTGCCCACCTGATCGATCTTTTCGTTACCCAGCGTCACCTTTTCACTTTCACTTATTCCTAGCTTTAGTGACTTAGCCTTCTTAACCTTAAACTTTAAACCTATTATAGCACCCTAAATTCACAAAACCTCTCACAGAACTCACGAAATCGTCAACATAATCTAAATCCAGGAGTTTTTCCTCTCCATTTGATACCGTGGTCTCACATTGCATTTCCTGTGCTTCTTAAGGCAAAATCAATCAAAATGATCCGTATAAAGGGTGATAATACACAATCCTGCTTAACTCCTGGTTTAATGCAAAACCAGCTGCTGACCTCATTTCCTACCTTTACAACAGCAATGTTGGTCTGGCATACCATACAAAGACAAAACCTTTGCTAAAGCTCTTCTATCAACAGAATCGAACGCTTGCTCATAATCTATAAAACTGAGGACCAAACGTGTTTGATAACTGAGGCACTTTCCCGAATAGTCTACAGTATAGGACTAATACTAATAGAATAGGACTAATTGTGTTGCGAGAGCAACACTTTGGTTTTGTCGAGGGTTTTATTTTCCAAGCACCCCAATTTCAGCTTATTCCTAGAAAGTAGTAAGGGTCTAACCTCTGCGGTTTCTAAGGAAAGTGTGGACCATAGGCCGGATTGATAAATATGACTTTGCATTTTGGAATGCTTCATAGAACTCTTGCCTGGTGCCAAGAAGGATGGTTTTTGCTTGTCCTTGAGCCGGAGCCTGTAATGTTTGAGTTTTATAGGAGTTTCATAGCCTATGTCAGAGAGAACTATCTGAAGTTATGCAGTCAAGCTTTCGTTTCATCAAACCATGTTTCTGCTTTCGAGTGGAAAGCTCCGCTCTAGCAGGCAAGCAGGCAGGCACCAGTTTCAAATTGAAGATGGACTAAAATCTATGTGTTAAATATATGCGGCAGTCACCTGGCACCACAGCCAAAATATCTTCTTTGAGTGATAAATAGAAAAATTTACAGAAACAAAAAAGCGGGACAGAAAGTGCTGCCATCTATTGTTTTACCCATTTCTGTTCGTTATTTCAGCTGAGTTTATCATTCGGTTTTTCGCACTTGGGATTGCGGTAGAGAAATGGTATCAGATGTGCCTATTAAACTTTAAAATTTCTCTCATTGCTAAAGAAATTAGAGTTTAATCTTTGCTCCTTTCTAAGTGATGACGTTCGAAACTTGACCTACGGCAAAAGAGTCAATTTTTGAACTAAGACAGATATATTCTTTTTTCGAGGGCAGTCGATAGCTCTTGATGAGCTAATTAAACTACATATCATCCATTTTTGATAGAAAAAATCCCTCATGAAATATACCAGTTTGAAAATTTAGACGGGTTGACAACTTCAGTAGTAAGGTACACGCTGAAACCAAAAATAGATCGATACCAATTGTGAGACATAGAGGGGAGTTTTAAGCAACAGTCGGCTGTTAGTTCATAATCATCTTCGGCAATGAGGGGTTCGCAACTTTTGCTAGTTGGTGTACCTATTTTTTCTTTCCGGTGTATTTGATGGTAAGACCAATTTGGTTCCAGTGATAAGACATGTTGGGGAATTGTTAGTAATAATCGGCTATTAGGCTACAATGATCTTCAGCGATGAGGGGTTTGCAACTTTTCGAGTTGTAATGAGGGGTATGCAACTTTTGCGATTTGGTGTACCTAATATTTATTTTAAGATCCTTACAGATTAACAACTTCAGCGTTAAATTGAAGTTAGGAATCAAAATCAAATTGTTGCTCATGTATCGTAGATCTAGTTGTAAGCTAACATTATGTCACAGTATAGAATTGGTACTGGTTTAATAATGAATAATAGCAATCGTTGAAAATAGGGGCATCAGTTGCGCAGGGTCGAGGGGGTATGCTCTTTTGCCACTTCGCCTATATTTTGAAAAATGCCTTTTTTCGGTGTTTTCATTCAAAAATGCCTTTTTTTAGATTTTCAATCAAAATACCTTTTTTTGGTATTTCCATTGAAAAAACAAGAGCTAACAGCTCATATGGCACTTATGAGGAGGTCGGAAGAGCCAAGAGCTCATATGACACGAGCTCTAGCAAAGTTCTAAGAATCAATATATTGATTTAAAAGGAAAATCAGTGGCTTAATGCCTGTCGGGATTAAAAATAAGAGTTCTGAGTCACGAGGTCCTTCTAAATGTCAAAATCCATTAAGATCCCCCAGATGGTCAAATCAGCCCCCCAGCCCCCAGGTGGTCAAAATCCCTTCAAAACCCCCCAGATGGTCAAATGAGAGAAAACGGCTTTATCGAGTCAATTTGCGCAGCTCCCTGACACACCTACCAATTTTCATTGTCCTAGCACGTCCAGAAGCACCAAATTCGCCAAAGCACTCATCCCCCCTAACTCCCCCAAAGGGGGAGTCAATCAGTCCGGTTACGTCAATCATGAATCTACGACATTTATAAGCGTCTTCCAAGATCTCTTGTTTCCCCCACCAACGCCCCCAATGTCAACAGATCTGGTCGGGATTTGAAATAAGAGCTCTGAGACATGGGTTCCTTCTAAATATTAAATTTCATCAAGATCCTGTCACCCGTTCTAAGTTAAAAATACCTCAATTTTTTTAATTTTCCAAATTAACAACCTGCAGCTCCCCCAAAGAGAACGGATCCGTTCCAATTATGTCAATCACGTGTCTATAACTTGTGCTTATTCTTCCCATCAAGTTTCATCCGATCTCTCCACTCTAAGCGTTTTCCAAGATTTCCGGCTTCCCCCTCCAACTTTCCCCAATGTCACTGGATCCGGTCGGGATTTAGAGTGAGAGTTCTAAAACACAAGATGCTTCTAAATATCAAATTTCATTAAGATCTGATCACCCGTTGGTAAGTTACAAATACCTCATTTTTTCTACTTTTTCGGAATTACTCCCCTTCCCCCAACTCCACCAAAGAGAGCGGATATGGTCCGGTTATGTCAGTCACTTATCTCGGACTTGTCCTTATTCTTCCCACCAAGTTTCAACCTGATCACTCCGCTTTAAGTGTTTTCCTAGATTTCTGCCCCCCCCCCAATGACACTGGATCCGGTCGGGATTTAAAATAAGAGATCTGAGTTACGGGTTCCTTCTAAATATGACATTTCATAAAGATCCGATCATTTCTTCGTAGGTCAAAAATACCTCATTTTTTTAATGTTTTATAATTAACCCTCCCCCCCCCCCAACTCCCTCAAAGAGAGCGGATCCGGTCCGGTTATGTCAATCACGTATCTAGGACGTGTGCTTATTTTTCCCACCTAGTTTCATCCCGATCCCTCCACTCTAAGCGTGTTCCAAAATTTTAGACTCCCCCAATGTCACTGGATATGGTTGGGATTTAATATATGAGTTCTGAGACACTATATGCTTCGAAACATCAAATTTCAATAAGATCCGATCACTCCTTCATAAGTTAAAAATAACTCATTTTTCTAATTTTTCAGAATTAACCCTCCCTCCAACTCCCCCAAAGGTATTGGACCCGTTCCGGTTATATCAATCACGTATCTAGGACTTGTGCTTATTTTTCCCACCAAGTTTCATCCCGATCCCTCCACTCTAAATGTTTTCCAAAATTTTAGCCTCCCCTCCCCGCAACTTTCCCCAATGTCATTGGATATGGTCAGGATTTAATATAAGAGCTCTGAGACACTATATCCTTTGAAACATCAAGTTTCAATAAGATCCGATCACTCCTTCGTAAGTTAAAAATACCTTTTTTTTCTAATTTTTCAGAATTTACCCTCCCCCCAACTCCCCCAATTGGGATCGGATCCGTTCCAGTTATGTCAATCAAGTATCTAGGACTTGTGCTAATTTTTCCACCAAGTTTCATCCCGATCCCTCCACTCTAAGCGTTTTCCAAGATTTTAGGTTTCCCCGTCCCAACTCCCCCTAATGTTACCTGATCCGCTCGGGATTTAAAATTAGAGCTCTGAGACACGATATCCTTCCAAACATTAAATTTCATTAAGATCCGATCTCCCGTTCGTAAGTTAAAAATACCTCCTTTTTTCTAATTTTCTGAATTAACCGTCCCCCCACTCCCCCCCCCCTAGATAGTCGAATCGCGGAAACGACAATTTCTAATTTAATCTGGTCTGGTTCCTGATACGCCTGCCAAATTTCATCGTCCTAGCTTATCTGGAAGTGCCTAAACTAGCAAAACCGGGACCGACAGACCGACAGAATTTGCAATCGCTATATGTCCCTTGGTTAATCCCAAGTGCCATAAAAACGGGTTGAACGTAATTTCCTTGCATCTATATAAGTAGATAATCACATTATAAAAGTGCTGAATTGCCTCCACTAGATGGCGTTTTTTTTCAGAAACTAGTTCACAGAAAGATTTTTTTACAGAAACAATTTCTGTACTTCAGTTTTTCGCTTCTAAGGGTGATCAGCAATGCATGTGACCGAAATATCAGGTAATTTTTGTATTTATTTTTCTCTTCTAATAAATGAACCTACCCCCCTGGAACTCTTTGTTTTGCATTTACCAGATGGGGCTCGTCCTTCTTTGACTATCATCTTTGAACAGGTGCTTCGGCAAAAATCTGTAACAGGAGGGGGGAATAAGAAAAAGGTAAAAACAGTCAGTTGTGTGAGATATATAGGAGATCGTTAAAATATTGACATGCTTTGTGTTTGAGCTACATAGTGACTAAAATGTTGGATCTAGGAGTGTGTGTGAGCAAAAATTAGTTCCCTGATTCAGCATTATGAAAGTCTTACTTGTGCCATTATTTTAGACTTTCAATTTCCCTTTTTCTCTAGCCCAATTTGGACCTTGGAATTTTGGTCCTCAGCATGGATTTGCTCGAATTATGAGATGGCACTTAGAAAAACCCCCTGAGAGGCTACATACTGGTGATGTTGAGGCCATTTTTTCAATTATGGACAACGAGTTCACAAGATCTGTATGGAACTACCCGTAAGATTTTTTTTTTTTTTTTTTTTTTTTTTTTTTTTTTTTTTTTTTTTTTTTTTTTTTTTTTTTTTTAATGTGGCTCACGCAGCCTCGTTTTTTTTTACTACAAAAAATGGCTCATTTACAGTCGATGTAACAGAAATGCTGGGAATTCATATCAAATATTTGATTCTGTTCATTAAAACGCTAACGGGAAAACAGAAAATACGGAATTTGAAGAAGACAAGCTTTTGTTTTTACATTTTTTCAGCTGATCAGTCGAGATATATCAACGCAGTCTTTGAACCGTCATGACGCAAGAGCCTCTAGAAAAAAGGACGGATTCTGACGAAAAACGCAAAAATTTCTATTTTTGCTGCTGTTGAATCGTTATGACGTTGTATAAAAAATAAATTAGATCTGGCAAAAAACGTAAAAACATTCGTTCTGCTCAAATAATGCAGGTATGGGAACTTAGATTCCTTTTTTAACAAAGTTTAGCTCTTGTTTAGCCACTCTATTTGTGCGCCACTATTTCTAGATGACGTGCCGCTAGTCATTGTAACAAAATTGTTCAGCTCAAATAATAAAAAAGAGATCTTTAAACAGCATTCACATGTGCGTCTAGATAAACTTGCATGTCTAACCACGTGTCTGTCCAAACATCACTAACCAGGCAGTTGGCCATTCACACGTAAAATTCACTGCTTGGCTCTCACAACTTACAACTAATCATCCACGTTTAGAGTATAGAAATTCTTTTTTTAGAATTTCAAGTTCGATGAGTCAGAAAGCTTATTTTGTTGCTCTATTTATCATCGAAGTTTAAGTGTAACGTTCACAAGTTTGACTGGACTCTCATGCCTTAGCAAGTATGTAATGTATAACATGGATTAATATGTATAACATGGATTAATATTTATTAGCAAGGGTAAAAATTGACTGGAAGAGTAGTTATGTGCCAGATTATTATGTAAGTGATTTATTTTAATTGTTATCATGCCGAAAATCTTTTATGTTGAAGCTTATTGTGGTAGCTTGGCTATTGTGGTACGCAAGTACTGGTAAGGTAATGACTGCGTTGAATTATAAGAAGTAAAGTTTGTAGCGGTTTTAATTTTTTGGGAAGCTGAAGTCACTGAGAAAGCTACTTCGTATTGAGTCAAGAGACGCGCTCTGAATTTCGGCCAGCATAATTGTTTGCTGTTTTTAGTTGCGTTTTGGAATCTGATAAGTTCTGAAGGTGGCTCAATTATATATAACGCCAGATGTATTTCATGGGTGTCTGTTTTGTTGTTGTTGTTTTGTTTTTCAGACATAAAGTATGTTAAAGTAAAGCCCAATGAAGCTTCTTTATCTTGTATTTTTATGTCTCCGTTTTCATTGCTTTTTTTTAGACCTGAGGATAGACAGTGAACATTGATTCGAAATTTTCAGGGGTTCGGATTGGATACTCAGATAAATGATACCTGTATCTAAAATTGTCTGTATTTTTGTGCTTTCCATAGCATTTACTAGGCAGAAATTGGATCAGACTGCTTATAGGGAAGGGGGATTTTGGGAGGAGCTCGAACAGGTTAAATTTTCTCTTTCTAATATTAGCCTCATCCCTTTGTTCGATATATTAAAACTCTAGATTGTTTTGGTTTTTTGTTTTTGTCCCATTTTCCTTTTATTACCATCTTTTTTGCTTGGGTTCATTTTGATATATGAAGCTACTTTTAAGACTAACCCAAAGTATAAAGAAAATCAAGATTGGTAGCTCCTTACATAATAAAGACAGGTTTTTTTTTTCCATTGATGCTTTTTTGTAAGGTTTTTTTCTATAACAGATGCGCTTAAAAATAAAAACCAAAATAACTTTTTATCATTGTCATTGTCAAAGTCAAACTTGTCATTAATCATTTCAACAAGATTCGGCTGAAGAATGGACGCACTTGCAGACTATTTGCTGTGGCCATCATTTTTCTGAAATTTCTTAAGAGTTCAAATTGGATACCTTAAATTACCAAGGACATCAAATCAAAAATATTTTTTGACCCCCCTGAACCCATTTTAAGTTTTGTCTATACCTTAAAAATGCGATTTTCTAAGATTTGTCTTTTGAATGTTTCAAAATTATGAAGTATATGGGCGATAGCGTATTTTCGTCCCTGTTGTCAGATTGAATCATGAAAACGAATAATCAGAAGTAATATCTTAAATTTGACAACGCCCTCCTTTGCGACAATTCAAATGTTAACAATCTGCTGATTCCCAAAGAGCACTATAACTTCAAAGTAAAGTTGGGCCTTCTTAAAATTTTTGGTGCCATACTTTTTTTGCCTAGTTCTGGCTGATTTTATCTATGTTTCTTTTTTTTTAATCTGCACCCGCTGCAAAAATTTCTTGGTATGGAGTATATATATATATATATATATATATATATATATATATATATATATATATATATATATATATATATATATATCCTTTCTTGCACCCTCTTCCCACCCCATTTTGGGACGACCCACTTTTTATTTGGCCCTATAATGTTGGCGGAAAAGAACGACTTTTGGAAATCTGTCATCCTTCGCCTGCAGAACATTCCCTAGCCATATCAACCTTTCTCTCGTTATAGTTTTAGAAAGCTGGATAGGACCACAATTCTCTTACAGCTTACTGTTTGAAATACGGTCAGTAAGACGACTACCCAAAAGAATCCGTTTAAAATTCCTCTGAAAAATATCTATCAAGTCCTCCTCCGTCTTTCGAAGTGCCTACGTTTTAAAACCATACTTGACCACTGTTGTCACTATAGCTTCCAATATTCTAATCTTGGTTCACAGACCCATCTTCCTATTCTTCCAAACTTTTTTCCACTGTGGAAAAACACCCTGGGTCTTGACTATTCTTCTTTCAGCATCGTTACTGCAACCACAATCTTTAGTAATAATACTACCCAGGTAACTATTCCCAACTATTCCCAGTGTAAGCGACTTAGTCTTCTTCAATGCATGCTCCTGTCAGTCTAGAAAAAAAACTTTCCAGAAACATTGAAGGAAAACCATTAAAAAAATTATTCAAATTAAGAAGTCGCTTGTTCAATATAATGTGGGTAAATTCACATGGTTAATTCAGGATTTTAGTAGTAACTTTTTCACTGTTTACATCAATGGCTCCTAAAAGGTAGCAATTTTTTAGCATAAAAGATCATGTTTTAGCAAAAAGAAACTCCAAACCGAAGGCGGGATTGCCGAGACTGTCTCCTGGGTAACTGATACGGTAGTTAGGAGAACTAGCTGCTAGTACGGTCAACTCATTCCTCATTAATCTAGCAGAGGAAAATAATTCCTTATTACTTGGAGTCACCTTTTGCCTTCGCAAATTTGTCAGTGATCATAATAATACAACATGTACTACTGTTTACTTGCCTACTGTAACAATTGTAAAGAAAAAATCATTGGTCGTCTTGTCGTGTTCTGTTGTTTTTGTATTGTTAAAAATCGTTTATTCGCTTAACTGTTGAACGATCAGCATTTTCCTTTTATCCTTGTCTTTCCTGCCAAAGATCCTTCAGGGGATATATTATAAAGTATTTTCGTTTTATTATTTAAATTTATTGCTGTGTCAATTGTTTAAAACAAATAAATTAATGCACAATTGTAGGAACTTCTGGGATTTTCCTCTTTTTTTGGGGGGGGGATAGGAGGGGTTTTTGAGGGGGTATGTAGTTTCTGGTACCATAACTACTCATAATGATACCAAGAACTACATGGTCTCTCCATATTTTCGTATGCATTTTATTTGATTTCCTTGTTCTTATATGCCTGTCAATTTTTCCCCTTTGAGGGAAAGGGGGGATTTTGATAGAAGTCTTTTATTTTATTTTTTGAGGGAGTCCACAAATTTTCCTGACAATAAATTCGGGGTTCTGTATGTATATTTTTTTTTTCTTCTTCAAAGTGTTAATTTCGTTCAGTATTTATGATATGAGGGTGATCTGAAAAGTTTCCGACTTAATGTAGGTACAAGAATTATTATCTTTAAATCTATTTTATTTTCTATATAGTCTCCTTGTGACTATCCACTTCTCCCAGCGATGGTCCCATCTTTTTAATCTGTCAGAATATTACTCGGCGTTCTTCTCTGCAAAATAATTGTTCACGAAGGTGATTACCTCCTCATTTGACAAAAATGTCCTCCGAGCGCATTTTTTAGTCGAGGGAACAGAACGAAGTCGCTTGGGGCTAGATTTGGGGAATAAGGTGGATAGTCAAGCAGCTCAAGCTGCAATTCATGGATTTATGTCATGGCAACTATTGAGGTGTGAGTCAAGACGCTGTCTTGGGGAAACAGGATTTTCTTTTTCTGCAAGTTTGGCCGTTTATCTACCATTTCTGCCATGGGCTTGTCAAGTAAAGATGCGTAGTACCCTCTTATAATGGTTCTCCCTTTTTGAAGAAAATTAATTCGGATACATGGCTGTTCCAAAAAATAGTCGCCACCACTTTCCCAACCGAAAAAAAACAGCTTTTGCTCTTTTCAGTGCCGGCCCCGTTAACAGCCCTCTGTTTTGACTGTATTTTTTTAGGCATATAATGGTGTATCCAAGTTTCATCTACATTAATTAGTCGGTGCCAAAACTCGGATTTATTATGCCTAAACTGCGCCTACACAGCATTGCAAATGTTCACTCGAACATGTTTTTGGTCTAACGTTAGCAAACGTGGCACCCAACGCGCGGACAGCTTTCTCATGCCTTGATCTTGATTTAGTTTGTGACAAACACGTTCTGTGGACATTTTCTTTGCCTCTGCTATCTCTCTCATTTTAATTTAGCGGTTATTTAACACCATTTGGTGAACTCTAGCGATGTTTTCGTCGGTAGGTACAGTTGTTGGAAGTCCTAAACGTTCATCATCTCTCAAGCTCTTACGGCCACGTTTAATTTCAGCTGCCCAGAATCTCACTGTGGTAAATGACGGTGAAGATTCTCATACACAGAGTCTAACTCACCTTGGATTTGAGTGGGCGTATTCCCTTTCAAAATCAAATATTTATTTTGCTCGATACTGGATTTTTTTCTATTTTTACCCAAAGACTCACTTAGACTCGCTCAAACGACTATCAAATACAAAGCTTATATAGACACCAGTTGCGCGGAGTCGTGTCTTGCTCATAGAAGGATTTCAACACACATCTTTAGACTAGGCGTTAACCTCCGGCACTCCAACAGTCAATCAGCGCAGAAGTATCTAGGCTCTATTCCGGGACTGAAAACAGAAATTTCTGTTGTGACCAGTCATCGCGGAAAGATCCGGTTTCCAACTGCGAGAGTGTCTGGTTTTGACGCAATGTCGCGACGATAGCTATGTGTTGCTTTCGAATAATGTTTGCGCAACTGGTGTCTATATAGGCTGTGATCAAATACAAATTGTGCGTCCAAAATGGCTGAAACTTCGATGTGTTTTTGCCAAAAGACACACAACTACATTCCCTGACTTTTATTGCTAAGTTCCTCCATCTTCACGTTGAGGTCAGAAACTTGTCAGACCATCTTTTATGTTTTAAAACATCATAAGAAAAAATCTGCTGTCATTTTTCTCTCTTTGTTTATGCAAGCAAGTAAATTACCGCAGTCAGTTCCAATATATTTTTTGAAATTTAACAAATTGATAATCTTTTACGTCATATGCGCGAATATTTTATTGGAAGCGATGGATAAGTGCTAAGGGAAATATACCCAATGAACGGTAGTTTTGCTATGTACGAAGAGATTCTTGCGTATTAAATTTATGATAAAGCACTTGAAGCCACATTTGATAGAAGCCGAAGTTTTTATTACTATGTTCCTTCAGTTTATTTATATTTGTATAATTGAAAAACTAGTGCCTATTCATTGAAAAGTATTTTCTTTGATTTTTATGGCACTTGGTATTATCCAAGTGACATATAGCAATCGCAAATTCTGTCGGTCTGTCCGTCCCGGTTTTGCTACTTTAGGCACTTCCAGGTAAGCTAGGACGATGAAATTTGGCAGGCGTATCAGGGACCGGGCCAGATTAAATTAGAAATGGTGGTTTTCCCGATTTGACCATCTGGGGGGGGGGATGTTCATTCGGAAAAAATAGAAAAATTGAAGTATTTTTAACTTACGAACGGTTGATCAGATCTTAATGAAGTTTGATGTTTGGAAGAAAAATCGTGTCTCAGAGCTGTTATTTTAAATCTCGACCGGATCTGGTGATATTGGGGGGGGAGTTGGGAAGGGAAACCTAAAATCTTGGAAAACACTTTGAGTGGAGGGATCGGGATGAAACTTGGTGGGAAAAATAAGCACAAGTCCTAGATACATGATTGACATAACTGGAACGGATCTGCTCTCTTTGGGGTAGTTGGAGGGGGGGGGTTAATTCTGAAAAATTAGAAAAAATGAGGTATTTTTAACTTACGAACAGATGATCGGATCTCAATGAAATTTGATTTTTAGAAGGATATCGTGTCTCAGAGCTCTTATTTTAAATCCTCACCGTATCTGGTGACATTGGGGGGGGGAGGGGGAAACCTCAAATCTTGGAAAACACTTTGGAGGGATCGGGATGAAACTTGGTGCGAAAAATAAGCACAAGTCCTAGATACATGATTGACATAACCGGAACGGATCCGCTCTCTTTTGGGTATTTGGGGGGGGCTAATTCTGAAAAATTAGAAAAAATGAGGTATTTTTAACTTACGAACGGGTTATCGGATCTCAATGAAATTTGATATTTAGAAGGATATCGTGTCTCAGAGCTCTTATTTTAGATCCCGACTGGATCTGGTGACATGGGGGGAGTTGGGAGGGGGAAACTTAAAACTTGGAAAACACAGAGTGGAGGGATCGGGATGAAACTTGGTGGGAAAAATAAGTAGAAGTCTTAGATACGTGATTTACATAATTGGAACGGATCCGCTCTATTTGGGGGGGGGGAGTTAATTCTGAAAAATTAGAAAAAATGACGTATTTTTAACTTACGAAGGAGTGATCGGATCTTCATGAAACTTCATATTTAGAAGGACCTTTGTGACTCAGATCTCATATTTTAAATCTCAACCGGATCCAGCGTAATTGGGGGGGGGCAGTTGAGGGGAACCAGAAATCTTAGAAAATACTTAAAGCGGTGAAATCAGGATGAAACTGGATGGGAAGAATAAAAAACTGTCTAAGACACGTGACTGACATAATCGGACCGGATCTGCTCTCTTTGGTGGAGTTGGGGGAGGGGGGTAATTTTGATAATTGAGGTATTTGTAGCCTACGAAAGGGTGACCAGATCTTAATGAAATTTGATATTTAGAAGGGTCTTGCGGTTTAAAGCTCTAATTTTAAATTCCGATCAGATACTGTGACATTGGGGTATTTTTATTTTACGAATAGGTGATCGGATCTTAATGAAATTTGATATTTAGAAGAAATTCATGTCTCAGAGCTCTTATTTCAAATCCCGACCAGATCTTTTGACATTGGGGGGAGTTGGAGGGGAAAATCTTGGAAAACACTTGGAGTGGAGGAATCGGGATGAAGCTTGGTGGATAGAATAAGCAAGTGTCCTTGATACGTGATTGACGGAACCGTACTGGATTTGCTCTCTTTGGGGGAGCTGGGGGGAGGGGTTCAGTTATTTGGCGAGTTTGGTGCTTCTGGACGTGCTAGGACGAGGAAAATTGGTAGGCGTGTCAGGGAGCTGCACAAATTGACTTGATAAAGTCGTTTTTCCAGATTCGACCATCTGGGGGGCTAAAGGGAGAGGAAAAATTAGAAAAAATTAGTTATTTATAACATACGAGTGGGTGATCGGATCTTGATGAATTTTTATATTTAGAAGGACATCGTGACTCAGAGCTCTTATTTTAAATCCTGACCGGCATTAAGCCTCTTATTTTCCTTTTAAATCAATTCATTGATTCATAGAATTTTGCTTGAGCTCATACCATATGATCTCTTGGCTCTTAGCTCTTCTTGCCTCGTCACAAGTGCCATATGAGCTCTTAGCTCTTGTTCTTTTTTAATGAAGATACAAAAAAGATATTTTTCTTAATCTAGAGGGGAAGGATTTTTGTTTTTTGACGAAAACACCAATAGCGGTATTTAAAAATCTAGGGCTGGAGTTGCTCCTCTACTGCCTCTCTTTTCCCTCCGATTTGGTGCTTCTGAATTGCAATAATAAATAATATGTATAATGTAATAATAAATATAATAAGATAAATAAGTATATAAAAAATGAAAGAGATAGCATAATAAATAAGAAGTTAGTTAGCCATTACGGCCGTTACAAAACGAAAATAAAATTGTTCTCTGCTTCCTTGTTAAAACTGTGCTTTAATTGGTTTATTTCTTTGATGCATTTTCGCATCGATCACGAGCCAAAATACTATATGTGCAATATAGAGCGGGAGGTTTTATTAGAGACTTTTAGTCTCGGCCGAAATCTTATTGAATTTTGATTTTATATTAGGTTTAGAGCTCTGCGCCTTTTTAGTAAGGTTTTATTAACGACAGGTAAGTCCTGATACCGACGGCTATTGTTATCCAAGAATTAGTCCTAGGACAAAGTCATAACACCCACCCTTGCATTGGCTGTAACAGTTTGCACAGTTTGCATCAGTCCACCCTTGCAACTGTTTGAGTTATAATTTTTGGCATCTAAAAAGAATCGTAATAAACCTATTTCAGGGTTTAGTCTCTGAGATTAGAACTGGTGAGTCTACTGGTGACAGAATTCCATTTTTTATCCATCCCTACGTTTTAAAGGACCCTAAAGGAAAGTTTGCAGCAGTTTAGGGTTGGCTAAAAATGGGAAATATCGCCAAGCACTAAATGTCATTTCTGAGTTTCACTTTCAATACTAGCGCCAATTTACACTCTTTTGAGTTTCCTAACCTCTTTTCCTGCTGACAGAAAATACTGAAGCTTCTAAATGAGTTGTTGCTAGTTGCAGAGAGAGATACTCATATTGAATTAAGCTCCGAGACATACAACTGTTTTGCTGATTATTCCAGCATTTTCCTTATAAGAGAGCTGGGCCTTGGTAACAGGATTATTGATTTAGCAATAGACACTAAAAAAAGGGCATAGGACTAAAAGTGACGAAATAATTAAGCACAAGCAAACGTGACATGTTGACAAGAAAACTGGAGCTATATAATAACTTGAAGGCGGACAGATTGTGACTGTTTTACAAGTTTTAATACATTTGACATCTACTTGTCGGTAGGTTATCTACATCAAGGATATCGCCAAGGAGGGGGGGGGGATAATATTCTAATAAATTGATGAGTGAGCTTCAGATTTCTTGAAGAATTCAAATCTAAATAAAACAAAGAAAGAATAAACTTTATCTTGAAAAAAAAAACATGTATCTGTCTCTATTGGACGTTAGACGCAAAACTTTACTTACTATTGGCTTTAAACTCTATTAAATAGAAAAAACTAATTTTTTTAGCTGAAAGTAAGGAGCGACATTAAAACTTAAAACGAACAGAAATTACTCCGTATATGAAATGGATTGTCCCCTCCGCAATCCCTCGCTCTTTACGTTAAAGTTTTTAATTGTTTTAAAAAGTAGAATTGTGGCAAAGAGTCAAACTTTAGCGTAAAGAGCGAGGGATTGCGGAGGGGACAACCCATTTCATATACGGAGTAATTTCTGTTCGTTTTAAGTTTTAATGTCGCTCCTTACTTTCAGCTAAAAAAATTAGTTTGTTTTATTTAATTTCTGAACGTTTTTGAATTAATGCATGTTTGGTTTTGGCTCTCCGCACATAAATTATTAAAATGAAATTCGTATATTAATTCTTTTTTTTAGCTAAATGGCTTTCTCTTAGTTTTGATCAGACGATTTTGAGAAATAAGGGGTGGAGAAGGAGGCCTAGTTGCCCTCCAATTTTTCGGTTACTTAAAAAGGCAACTAGAACTTTTAATTTTTAGCGAACGTTTTTATTAGTAAAAAATATACGTAACTTAAGAATTAACTTACGTAACAAACTTTCATAATCTTATATTTTTATTATGTATACGAGGGGGTTTGTACCCTCGTTAATACCTCGCTCTTTCCACTGAATCGTAAGTTTTGTCCCAATTCTTTAAGAATGACCCCTGAATCAGAAAGGCCATGGAATAAATAGTTGAAATTACTAAAAATACTTTAGCATAAAGAGTGAGGTATATATCTCCTCCTAAATACCTCACTCTTTATGCTAAAGTATTTTTAGAACTCCTCATATGCGTAATAATCTCTGTTCGTTTTAAGTTTAAATGGTACTCCTTCCTTTCATTTGAAAAACGTTTTCATGTTTATTTTGCATTGTTTTCTTATAGTAATGCTAGAAAATCCTGCACCCTTTTCATTGAATTTTTCTTCCCCCATGACAGATTCTTCCAAGGAAAGATCCTCCAACATAGCCCCCTCCCCTCAGCCCCACCCCCAAACAAAATAAAATCCCCCTGAAAACGTCTGTACACTTCCCAATAACCATTACTATATATAAACACTGGTCAAAGTTTGTAACTTGCAGCCCCTCCCCCAGGGGATGTGGGGGAGTAAGTCATCCCCAAAGACATTGTTGTTACGTTTTTTGACTATGTTGATCAAAATGGCTATAACAAAATTTTCATCCGTTGACTTTGGGAAAAAAATGAGCGTGGGAGGGGGCCTAGATGCCCTCAAATTTTTTTGGTCACTTAAAAAGGGCACTAGAACTTTCCATTTCCGTTAGAATGAGCCCTCTTGCGACATTCTAGGACCACTTGGTCGATACGATGACCCCTGGGAAAAAGAAAAAAAAAACAAAAACAAACGAACAAATAAACACGCACCCCTGATTTGTCTTCTGGCAAAAAATACAAAATTCCACATTTTTGTAGATAGGAGCTTGGAACTTCTATAGTAGGGTTCTCTGATACGCTGAATCTGATGGTGTTTTTTTTTGTTAAGATTTTACGACTTTTAGGGGGTGTTTCCCCCTATTCTCTTAAATAAGGCAAATTTTCTCAAACTCGTAACTTTTGATGGGTAAGATTAAACTTGATGAAACTTATATATTTAAAATCAGCATCGAAATGCGATTCTTTTGATGTAGCTATTGATATCAAAATGCAATTTTTTAGAGTTTTGGTTACTATTGAGCCGGGTCGCTCCTTACTACAGTTCGTTACCACGAACTGTTTGATAAATTTAAAAGGCTCTATTGGCGCTGTACGATAACAGGTAAAATAAGTCAAAAACCACAAACAGCCCCCTACCAACTAAAACTGTGGGATACATTGGGCAATTATGAAATGAAAATGTCATTTTCCTGCTCTGAAGCCCCCTCCTGTTTTCAAGAAGAATATTAGCTCCCTTTTTGGGGGTCATTCTTGTGCCATGTGAGGAAATTGTCCTAGAGCAAAACGAGAAGTTTAAGTTTGTGAACTATATTTGCTGGTACTACTCTAGATAACCTGTTTTGTGTTATTATCAAGGTCACTGGCTCCTATTTGGCAAAGTTAATCTGTTGTCTGAATGGTGAAACTGTCCGATGACAAGTTCAATTCCGATTTTGCTTTTATTGAATTCTATTCCTGTTTTCCCTAGTTTGTAGGAGGACGAAAATACTTTTTTTTTTTAATACCTTTGTTGGAACGGCTTTTTGTCCAAGAATGTGAATAGTAGTAATGAAAAAAAAAATATAAAAATTACAGTTTAAGGTGAATCATTTGTGTTCATTAGATGGATAGATGGTTCTATTCAAAAATTCAAAACAAATTTAAACTACAAAAGCATATACACTATCTTATCCCTGCAAGGCTCTATGCCCGTAAATGCGATGTTACTATCATATACTATTTGGTATATTGTATATAATATTTTGTTTGGTAGAACAGTGAAGGAAAAATATGGTTTGACCTTTTGATAGGTGCAACATTTCTTTTTTTTAAGCTTTCTCTCATTATAGCCCTAGAAAGCGGGATTGAATTACACTTTTCGTACAGTCTATTGTTTGAGATATGGTCAGTCAGTCAGGTACCCAAAAAGATCCTCAGACAATCTCTCTGGAAAACCTCTGGCAAATCTTCCTCCGTGTTTCGGAGGTTGCCGGAGCACAATCTCCGTGTGTGCACGAATGATTGTCAAGCATCTAGGAAGAACAGCCAAAAATCGTTGATTACTTTTGAGTTATTGTCTGATTGTGATAGAAGTGACTCAAGTTGCATATTCTTTTAGTGCCTGGTTTGACTGGAGTCACTATTGTAAATTTGATTCGTTTTATTAAGGGCTTTATTTATTTTTAGTTTTGTAGTTTTTCGCTTCTCATTTTTTGTCCTTTTCTTTACTTTTTTTTTCTTGCTCTTCCTCATTTGGTTTCTTTTTAATTTTCATCCTTGCTGAATACGCCATGTATGAGGCAGGTGAAATATCCGTCTATTTTTCTCTTTTCTTATTTGTCTCACTGAAAGACTCGTTTTTCACTTATTTTTTTCCAAAGTTTTTTTTCAAATGTTGATAGTTTTGTTCCGAGGACCTTAAGGTCAATCTCCGAGGTTTGTAGCCAATGCTATTTTCCTATAGCAGTGAAATGCGTATTAACAACAGACACGAGCAGATTCTTTGATGAAAAAATTACTGTGGCTTCATTGAAAGCTTTAACACGAATAGGCCGAACAAATTTGCATTTTTTTTCTTTAGAGCCTCATAAAAAATTAATTAGTGGGGACACCTCTAATTTTTAAGAGTAGTAATAAAATAAATTTTAGAAGACGTAGAGAATTGTAAAGTAGCCTCTCGATTTGCCACGAGATTTCAAAATTTTTGGCCGTGAATTTTTTTTTTTGTTATCATCAGTTTCCTTTAAAATTTGCCATTTAAGATATTCTTCCTTTACTATTTAAAAGGGTTGTACTAATCATACAGCCTTGATTTTTAGGTCGTTTTGTAGATCTTATGCCGGTAAATCATCCCAAAGATTCTCAAGTTTGTAGTTATGTGGAATGATTTTTAGCAATAATTCTTAGTATTCAAGATTTCCTCCTTTCTCATTGGCTTAACCACTCTTTGAGGGGTTTGCCAGAATATCATTAAGAATGTTGACATCTCCTTAGCATTGCGACCAGATTTAAAGGAAGTTGAAAACATGTATAATTGGCAACAACACCTTGAGGCAATATCATATTTAATACTTCATACGAATTGGCATTTTTTAGGTTACAAAGCTGTTACAAAGCAGATAACATTATTGGCCTTTAAAAGTAAAGAAACACCGATTGTAGGCCTATATAATGTATGAACATTTTTTTTAAAGAAGAACATTATTCTTAAAAACACATCATTTTAAATATTATTGGTCTTTAAAAGTAAAGAAACACCGATTGTAGACCTATAGAATGTATGAACCTTATTTTTAAAAAGAAAATTATTCTTAAAATCACATCATTTTAACATTATTGGCCTTAAAAAGTAAAGAAACACCGATTGCAGACCTATAAAATGCATGAACATTATTTTTAAAAAGAAAATTATTCTTAAAAACACATTATTTTAATCATTATTGGCCTTTAAAAGTAAAGAAACACCGATTGTACGCCTATAAAATGTATGAACGTTATTTTTAAAAAGAACAATAACCTTAAAGACACATCATTTTAAATATTATTGGTCTTTAAAAGTAAAGAAACACCGATTGTAGACCTATAAAATGTATGAACCTTATTTTTAAAAAGAAAATTATTCTTAAAATCACATCATTTTAACATTATTGGCCTTAAAAAGTAAAGAAACACCGATTGCAGACCTATAAAATGCATGAACATTATTTTTAAAAAGAAAATTATTCTTAAAAACACATTATTTTAATCATTATTGGCCTTTAAAAGTAAAGAAACACCGATTGTACGCCTATAAAATGTATGAACGTTATTTTTAAAAAGAACAATAACCTTAAAGACACATCATTTTAAATATTATTGGTCTTTAAAAGTAAAGAAACACCGATTGCAGACCTATAAAATGCATGAACATTATTTTAATCATTATTGGCCTTTAAAAGTAAAGAAACACCGATTGTACGCCTATAAAATGTATGAACGTTATTTTTAAAAAGAACAATAACCTTAAAGACACATTATTTTAAACATTATTGGCCTTTAAAAGTAAAGAAACACTGATTGTAGGCCTATAAAATGTATGAACATTATTTTAAAAAAGAATATTATTCTTAAAAACACATTATTTTAAACATTATTGGCCTTTAAAAGTAAAGAAACATCGATTGTAGGCCTATAAAATGTATGAATATCATTTTTAAAAAGAACGTTATTCTTTAAAACACATTATTTTAAACATTATTGGCTCTTAAAAGTAAAGAAACGCCGATTGTAGGCCTATAAAATATACGAACATTATTTTTTTTTTTAAATCTAAAGTTGTAGGATATTCGTCAATTTTAGTTCCACGGGATCTCATTTCATTACTAATAGTACCGTATCTTAGAATATTTTAGTTTTTTCCCCCATCATCTCATACAGTTGACGATTTATAGGCTCGTTCATAAATGATTGATTACCCCGGTTTGGAACCGGGGTAATCATATACTTTGCTTTACGGAGTAATGCATATACTACTAAATTAATGTCATTTAAAGTAATATATTCGTGAAGGTACATAATAAACATTTGGCACCCTTGCCCTGGGGTCATAAATACAAGTAAGGGAGGAAGGAAACCCCTAGGGGTATTTAATAAATTTTTGAAACTACTTATATTTATATACTATTCGTCAAAAACAAGAGCTAAGAGCTCATATCGCACTTGTGACGAGGTCAAGAGGAGCCAAGAGCTCATATGATATGACCTGTAGTAACATTCTAAGAATCAATAGATTGCTTTAAAAGGAAAATCAGAGGCTTAATGCCGGTCGGGATTTAAAATAAGAGCTCTGAGTCAAGAGGTCCTTCTAAATATCAAAATTCATTAAGATCCGATCACCCACTCGTAAGTTAAAAATACTTCAATTTTTCTAATTTTTCCTTTCCCTTCAGCCCCTCAGATGGTCAAATCGGGGAAAACAACTGTAACGAGTCAATTAGTGCAGCTCCCTGACATGCCTAACAATTTTCATCGTCCTAGCACGTCCAGAAGCACTAAACTCATCAAAGCGCTGAACCCCACCACCTAACTCCCCCAAAGAAAGCGGATCCAGTCCGGTTACGTCAATTACGTATCTACTGCGTTTATAAGCGTTTTCCAAGATTTCCAGTTTCCCCCTCCAACCCCCCCCCCCAATGTCAACAGATCTGGTCGGGATTGGAAAGAAGAGCTCTGAGACATGAGTTTCTCCTAATTATCAAATTTTATTAAGATCCGGTCACACATTCTTAAGTTAAAAACACCTCAATTTTTCTGGTTTTCCCAAATTAACAACTTCCAGCTCCCCCAAAGAGAACGGATCCGTGCCAATAATGTCAATCTCGTATCTATAGCTTGTGCTTATTCTTCCCATCAAGTTTCATCTCGATCTCTCCACTCTAAGCGTTTTCCAAGATTTCCAGTTTCCAAGGTTTCTGTTTTTCCCTCCAGCCCTCTATGTCCTTGCATCCAATTCTAATTGAAAATGGATTATCTGAAACATAAGATTCTTCTGCATATTAAGTTTCATTAAGATCCGATCACCCATTCGTAAGATACCTCGATTTTAACGTTTTCCAAGAATTCCAGTTTCCCCCTCCAGCTCCCTTCAATGTCATCGGATCTGGTGGGGATTTAAAATGATAGTTTTAAAGCACAAGATCCTTCTAGATATCAAACTTCATTAAGATCTGAACACCCGTTCGCAAGTTACAAATACCTCATTTTTTCTAATTTTACCGAATTACCCCCCTCTCCCCCCAACTCCACCAAAGAGAGCGGATCCGAGCCGGTTATGTCAGTCACCTATCTTGGACTTGTGCTTATTCTTTCCACCAAGTTTCATCCTAATCTCTCCGCTTTAAGCGTTTTCCAATATTTCCTGCCCCCCCCCCCCCAAATGACACTGGATCTGGTAGGGATTTATAATGAGAGATCTGGGTTTCGAGATCCTTCTAAATATGAAATTTCATTAAGGTACGATCACTCTTTCATAAGTTAAAATACTTAATTTTGTCTATATTTTTAGAATTACCGCCCCCCCAACTCCCCCAAAGAGAGCAGATCCGTTCCGGCTATGTCAATCGCGTTTCTAGGACTTGTACTTATTTTTACCACCAAGTGTCATCCCGACCCCTATACTCCAAGCGTTTTCCAAGATTTTAGGTCTCCCTCCAACTTTCTCTTCACCGGATCCGGTCAAGATTTAAAATAAGAGCTCCGAGACATGATATCCTTCCAAATATCAAATTTCAATAAGATCCAATCTCTCCTTCGTAAGTTGAAAATACCATATTTTTTTAATTTTTCAGAATTAACCCTCCTCCTCCCAACTCCCCTAAAGAGAGCAGATTCCAGTTACGTCAATCTCATATCTAAGACTTAAGATTATTTTTACCACCAAGTTTCATTCCGATCCCCCCACTCTAAGCGTTTTCCATGATTTTAGGTTTCACCTCCCATCTTCCCGCCAATGTCACCAGATCCGGTCGGAATTTAAAATAAGAGCCATGAGACACGATATCCTTCCAAACATTAAATTTTATTGATATCTGATGACTCTTTCCTAAGTTAAAAATACCTCATTTTTTCTAATTTTTCAGAGTTAACCCTCCCTCCCCCAACTCCCCCAAAGAGAGCGAATCCAGTCCGGTTACGTCAATCACATATCTGCGATATTTGCTTATTCTACCCACCAAGTTTCATCCCGATCTCTTCAATCTAATCATTTTCCAAGATTTTCGGTTTCCCCCTCCACCTCCGCCTACTCTCACCGG
This sequence comes from Artemia franciscana, assembly GCF_032884065.1. Lineage (NCBI taxonomy): Eukaryota > Metazoa > Arthropoda > Branchiopoda > Anostraca > Artemiidae > Artemia > Artemia franciscana. The sequence goes on from NC_088871.1 coordinate 12,199,504, forward strand.
ATCTGGTTGGGATTTGTAATAAGAGTGCTGAAGCACAAGATCCTTCTAAATATCAAGTTTCATTAAGATCTGATTACCCGTCCATAAATTACAAATACCTCATTTTTAATTTTTCCTAATTACCCCCCCCCCAACTCTCCCAAAGAGTGCGGATCCGGTCCAGTTATGTCAGTCACGTATCTTGGATGTGTGCTTATTCTTGCCACCAAATTTCATCCTGACCTCTCCACTCTGAGCGTTTTCCAAGATTTCTGATACCCCCCCCCCACAACTCTCCCAAATGAAACTGGATTGAGCCAGATCTAAAATGAAAGATCTGAGTTGCAAGATCCTTCTAAATATGAGATTTCATTAAGATTCGATCACTCCTTCGTAACTTAAAAACATCTCATTTTTACGAATTAACCGTCACTCCACTCCCGCCCCCCCCACTGACGGTCGAATCGGATAAATGAATATTTCTAATTTAATCTTGTCTGGTACTGATTTTTCTCATTTTTCAGAATTAACCCTCCCCCCAACTTCTCCAAAGAGAGCGGACCCGTTCCGAATATGTCAATCACGTATCTAGGATTTGTGCTCATTTTTACCACCAAGTTTCATCCCGGTCTTTTTTTTCGAATTAACCTCCTCCCCACTCCCCCAGATGATCAAATTGGGGAAACGACTATTTCTAATTTAATCTAGTCTGGTTCCTGATACGCCTGCCAAATCTCATCGTCCTAGCTTATCTGGAAGTGCCTAAACTAGTAAAACAGGGAAAGACAGACAGACAGACCGACAGAATTTATGGTCACTATATGTCACTTCGTAAGCACAAAGTGCCACAAAAACTTGTTAATACCACATAAATTTACGAAACTTTTTCTAAGACCTTTTAAGCCCTGAAAGCAAGAGAAAAATTATGGTCTAACTCAGTGTCTTCAAGTATCGCCCCGATTTACGAACAATTAGCTACAACTGAAGCCCAGCTGGAGAAAATAAAAAGTCATCTGCTGGAAAATATAACCAATCAAACAGTTCGTGGTAACGAACTGTAGTAAGAAGCGACCCGGCTCAATAGCAACCAAAACTCTATAACATGGAATTTTGATACCAATAGTTACATCAAAAGAATCGCATTTTATTGTTGATTTTAAATATATAAGTTTCATCAAGACCAATTACCCATCGAAAGTTATGAGCCTGAGAAAATTTGCCTCATTTTAGAAAATAGGGGAAAACAGCCCGTAAAAGTCATAGAATCTTAACGTAGAACCTTATTGTTACCTTATTGTTCCCGTTACCTTATTGTAGAAGTTTCAAGCTCCTATCTACAAATATGTGGAATTTCGCATTTTTTTTTTGCCAGAAGACAGATCACGGATGCGTGTTTATTTGTTTTTTTTCTCTGGGGTGATCTTATCGACTGAGTGGTCCTAGAATGTCGCAAAAAGGCTCATTCCAACGGAAATTAAAAGTTCTAGTGCCCTTTTTAAGTGAACAAAAAAATTGGAGGGCACCTAGGCCCCCTCCCACGCTCATTTTTTCCCAAAAGTCTCCGGATCAAAATTATGAGATAGCCATTTTATTCACCATAGTCGAAAAACCTAATGACTATGTCTTTAGGGACGACTCACTCCCCCGCAGTCACCGTGGGAGGGGCTGCAAGTCACAAACTTTGATCTGTGTTTGCATATAGTAATGGTTACTGGGAAGTGTACAGATGTTTTCAGGGAGATTTTTTTTGGTTTAGGGGGGAGATTTGAGGGGGAGGGGTTACTTGGGAGGATATTTCCATGGAGAAACTTCTCATGGGGGAAGAGAATTTTAATGAAGGACGCAGGATTTTCTAGCATTATTTGAAAAAACAACGAAAAAATAAATATGAAGTTTTTTTCTACTGAAAGTAAGGAGCAGCATTAAAACTTAAACGAACACAAATTATTACGCATATGAGGGGTTTACCTTCTCGTTATACCTCACTCTTTACGCTACAAGTATTTTTAGTAATTTCAACTATTTATTCTACGACCTTTGTGATTCAGAGGTCATTCTTAAGGAATTGGGACAAAATCTAAGATTTAGTGTAAAGAGCGAGGTATCGACCAGGGTTTAACCCCCTAATATACGTAATAAAAACATACTAATATAGAAGTTCGTTACGTAAGTTAATTCGTAAGTTACGTATATTTTTTACCAATGAAGACGTTTGTAAAAAAAAAGTTCTAGTTGCTTTTTTAATCAATCAAAACTTGGAGGGCAACTAGGCCTAATCCCTCGCTCCTTTTTCTCAAAATCTTTTGATTAATTGCAATTAATTAATATGCAAATTTCGTTTTAATTATTTATGTGCGGAGAGCCAAGATCAAAACATGCATTAATTCAAAAACGTCCAGAAATTAAATAAAAAAAGCAAGTTTTTTTAAATGAAAGTAAGGAGCAACAAGAAAACTTAAAACGAACAGAAATTACTCCGTATATGAAAGGAGTTTTTCCTCCTCAACGCCCCGATCTTTACGCTAAAGTTTCTTACTGTTTTAAAATAGAGTTAAGAGAAGAGTCAAACTTTAGCGTAAAGAGCGGGGCGTTGAGGAGGAAAAGCCCCTTGCATATACGGAGTAATTTCTGTTCGTTTTAAGTTTTAATGCTGCTCCTTACTTTCATTTACTTTCAGTTACTGAAAAGTTCAATGACCCAAATTAATTGAACAAAGAAGGTACTGAACTGATAATCAGCCAGGTTTATGATTCAATCACGCTCGAGTTTAATCCAAAGTTTGCAAAAATTGAGCAGGCTCTACTAGGTAGTCTATCACGCTCGAGTTTAATCCAAAGTTTGCAAAAATTGAGCAGGCTCTACTAGGTAGTCAAATTGAAAATTTGGAGGAGAAAATTGGTCGAATAGAAAAAAAGCTTGATAATTATGATCAAGAGTCCATGCTTGATAGCCTTGTATTTCATGGGGTAAAGTAGTTTCCTGGTGTAGACACTCATACGACAATATCTAACATTATAAATAGCAAAATGTCTGTGCTGGGCCCTTTACTTTATTTAGTTTACGTGAACATGATGCGCGTTTATCTAAAGGATACATATATTACTGACATTATTGCTAACAAAATTTCCAAAATCCGCAGATAATTTGATAGCAAAAGCTCGTATTACTCTCAAAAGATTAGAGATGTTTACAAGTGTAAGTTTGCTGTGTGTGAATGTAAAGAAATTTTTTTACTGACATTCTTTAGAGTGGGTGATTCTGTTGATGTAAGTAGTAAAGTTCTATTTGATGAAAAGTCTATTTTACAAGTTATATCACTGCGGTACCTCGGTTTCCATAATGCTTCTAATCTATCGTAGAAGCATCATATCGGCATTATCTCCACCAAAGTTGCACGTGGAGTTGGCATCGTCAAAAGATTGAAGCATATTCTGCCGGAAAGTATTCTTCGCACGATATATTTTGCAATAATCTACCCATATATCATATGGATGTTTAGTCTGGAGAAGCAATTTTTATGTTAATTACAAGCTAAATGGCTTTCTCATAGTTTTGATCGGACGATTTTGCTAAAAAAGGGGGATGGGAGAGGAGGCCTAGTTACCTCCCGATTTTTGGTTACTTAAAAAGACAACTAGATTTGTTTTATTTTTTTACAAAGTTTTTGTTAGTAACAAACATACGTACCTTACGAATTAACTTATGTAACGAACATATATATTTGTGTATTTATATTACGTATATGAGGGGGTTTGCCCCCTCGTCAATCCCTCGTTCTTACACTAAAGCTTGAATTTTGTCCCAAATCTTTCAGAATGACCCTTGAATCACAAAGGCCGTAGAATAACTAGTTAGAGTTACTAAAAATACTTTAGCGTAAAGAGCAAAGTATTATGGAAGAGACGAACCCCCTTATATAAGTAATATTTTATGTTCGTTTCTAAGTTTTGAAACGAACAATTATTCTGCATATTATGAACTAAGAATTGTTTTCTGACTTCAAACTGTCTAAATACTTACCCCCCCCCCCCTTATGTGAAAATATTTAGCTCAAATTATATATTTTCCATCTATTCTGTCACTTGTCTTTGTCCTGTCTCGGACTAAGCTGAATGAAACTAACGAAGAAATCGGTTTGTTCTCGAGTTTTACACAGCGTAAACTTGAGTGACTGACGTATAATACACAAGTACCAAAATTCCTTCCCCCTATGGAAAAAAACCCGAGAACAAACCGGTTTCTTCGTTCGTTTCTTCCTTACTTTAGAAACAAAATTTGGGCTATATATTTACACATTGTGGGTCTCCATGCAAAATGTGGTAGATACAATTATTCTGCATATTATGAACTAAGAATTATTTTCTGACTTCAAACTGTCTAAATACTTACCCCCCCCCCCTTATGTGAAAATATTTAGCTCAAATTATATATTTCCCATCTATTCTGTCACTTGTCTTTGTCCTGTCTCGGACTAAGCTGAATGAAACTAACGAAGAAATCGGTTTGTTCTCGAGTTTTACACAGCGTAAACTTGAGTGACTGACGTATAATACACAAGTACCAAAATTCCTTCCCCCTATGGAAAAAAAATCCGAGAACAAACCGGTTTCTTCGTTCGTTTCTTCCTTACTTTAGAAACACAATTTGGGCTATATATTTACACATTGTGGGTCTCCATGCAAAGTGTGGTAGATACGATTATTCTGCATATTATGAACTAAGAATTGTTTTCTGACTTCAAACTGTCTAAATACTTACCCCCCCCCTTATGTGAAAATATTTAGCTCAAATTATATATTTCCCATCTATTCTGTCACTTGTCTTTGTCCTGTCTCGGACTAAGCTGAATGAAACTAACGAAGAAATCGGTTTGTTCTCGAGTTTTACACAGCGTAAACTTGAGTGACTGACGTATAATACACAAGTACCAAAATTCCTTCCCCCTATGGAAAAAAACTCAAATAAAATTCTCAAGCTTGGAAAGCCTTATTTTCCACGGGATGGTATTTTTCCCTGGTGGTGCTGTTTTCCACTTGGAAGAGGGGTACTTTCCGGGGATGTATTTTCCGCGGGGGTTGGGGTAAACGCCGGCCACCAGTAAGAACATAATCCCTGAGTATCGGTGTTTTTGGCCATTGCGCTTGTGTATCTAGGTGCGTATTAGGTCCTGTACCATCTGTTTCAAATTAAAACCAACAGTAATGTGAAACGACCTTTGATTGAAAGAAAGTGATTACATGACATCACTTTCAACTAATCAGATGTATTTTTTTACTGACGTAAAGGTATTGAATAGTAAAGTGGTATCTTATGTCTTTAGTCAAAGCGTCACTGACAGCCAATGAAAATCACTCTTGTTTGAGTTAAATCAGATTTCCACGCTGTTGCTGGTTCAAATTTGAGACAAATGACCAAAATAGGGGTACAGGGGGGTGGTATGCAAATAAAACTGACGGATCACGTTTGCCACCCTAAAAGCGTCGTTTTGTGGGTCGTCATTCAATGGGTACTTCTTCAACTTCATTCACTCGGTGGGTTCTTTTGGGCCTATTACGCTTTAAGAGACCTAGATAGAAAAATTGACAATCTTCGGAAGTAAGTTATTGGGTAGGAAATTGCATTCAGTAGGCTGCTTTTCACTATGCATTTGAAGAAGTATATTTACTTCGTAAAACTTACATATATAAACCGCTTTTATTAATTATGAGGGTCTTTAAGTTAATCTAGTATTTGTTAATGCACTATAATCTAAGGTCTGCATAAAATGCATAAGGACTTGACGGTGTTACCATAAGGTCTTTGAGAAGGACCCATGAAAAGGAAAAAATGTTTCATATGCTAGGTTCAAAGACTAACTGGTGCAATTTCATGCGCAGCAGTGCAAAATCCAGTAAAATTATCGTGTACATTATGCAGCCTTGTAAAACCCCTCCCCTCCTACTATGTGGGTAGATCTGAAATATCAGTGGAGCCAATTTACAAAAATGTAGGAGGGGTGAGGACTTGTTAAAAAATGAAATTTCAAAATCTGTTGGGGGCTTATATATATATTAAATAAAAAAAACTAATTTTTTTAAGCTGAAAGTAAGGAGCGACATTAAAACTTAAAACGAACACAAATTACTCCGTATATGAAATGGGTTGTCCCCTCCGCAATCCCTCGCTCTTTACGCTAAAGCTTTTAATTGTTTTAAAAAGTAGAATTGTTGCAAAGAGTCAAACTTTAGCGTAAAGAGCGAGGGATTGCGGAGGGGACAACCCATTTCATATACGGAGTAATTTCTGTTCGTTTTAAGTTTCAATGTCGCTCCTTACTTTCAGCTTAAAAAAATTAGTTTTTTTTATTTAATTTCTGAACGTTTTTGAATTAATGCATGTTTGGTGTTGGCTCTCCGCACATAAATTATTAAAATGAAATTTGTATATTAATTCTTTTTTTGGCTAAATGGCTTTCTCTTAGTTTTGATCAGACGATTTTGAGAAATAAGGGGTGGAGAAAGAGGCCTAGTTGCCCTCCAATTTTTCGGTTACTTAAAATGGCAAATAGAACTTTTTAATTTTTAACGAACGTTTTTATTAGTAAAAAATATACGTAACTTAAGAATTAACTTACGTAACAAACTTTCATAATCTTATATTTTATTATGTATACGAGGGGGTTTATACCCTCGTTAATACCTCGCTCTTTACACTAAATCGTAAGTTTTGTCCCAATTCTTTAAGAATGACCCCTGAATCAGAAAGGCCGTAGAATAAATAGTTGAAATTACTAAAAATACTTTAGCATAAAGAGCGAGGTATTTATCTCCTCCTAAATATCTCGCTCTTTATGCTAAAGTATTTTTAGAAGCCCTCATATGCGTAATAATCTCTGTTCGTTTTAAGTTTCAATGCTACTCCTTCCTTTCATTTGAAAAAACGTTTTCATGTTTATTTTTCATTGTTCTCTTATAGTAATGCTAGAAAATCCTGCGCCCTTTTCATTGAATTTTTCTTCCCCCATGACAGATTCCTCTAAGGAAAGATCCTCCAACATAGCCCCCTCCCCTCAGCCCCACCCCCAAACAAAATAAAATCCCCTGAAAACGTCTGTACACTTCTCAATAACCATTACTATATGTAAACACTGGTCAAAGTTCGTAACTTGCAGCCCCTCCCCCAGGGATTGTGGGGGAGTAAGTCATCCCTAAAGACATAGTTATTATGGTTTTCGACTATGCTGAACAAAATGGCTAGATTCTACGACTTTTAGGGGGTGTTTCATCCTATTTTCTTAAATAAGGCAAATTTTCTCAGGCCCGTAACTTTTGATGGGTAAGACTTATTAAATTAAAATTATTATTAAATTATTAAAATGCGATTCTTTTGATGTAGCTATTGATATCAAAATTCAATTTTTTAGAGTTTTGGTTACTATTGAGCCGGGTCGCTCCTTACTACAGTTCGTTACCACGAACTGTTTGATATATTTTTTTAATGGAGATACAGGAAATTGTATTCTGAAAACCTGAAAACCTATGAGGGAGGAATTGAATTCTCTCTTAATTGGGCATTTTTTCACTTCTGACACTTCTCCGATATTAAGGTAGGATCCACGAGAACTTGCGTGTAGGAAGGATCTTTTTTTGGTGGGGGGACGACATTTTTATTTGGGCGAACGTGAAAATATTAGATGGTGAATTTTTCGATATCAGGAGTTATGGGTAAATCGTAAAAAGTTTAAGATTGGGAGAAGTGTAAATCCTGATTCTCCTTGTGTACACGGCTACTAGGGGAAAATTGAAGAAAAAAGTGGGAGTGATATAAAGGGTGCCATTCCAAGTGAAAATATAAAACAAACTCGAAAAGGATAAGAAGGATGTTTTTTTTTAAACCTCCCTGTCATGGATTTTGCACACAGAAGCCTGTCCTATGGATATTATAAAAAAATAACTGGTTTTTAATATCTGAAACTGGAATTTAATGACCTATATGGTTTAGCAACTGTCCAAACTCTCTACAATAAATTAAGATAATAATGATAGTGCAACCAGGACATAGGAAGCAGATTAATGCAATTCATGACCATGTACGTATTATTTCTGAAAGTAGATTTATTTCCTCTATGAAGTGCTATTAAAAGTGGCATAAATAATTTGGCAAATGGAAGCACGATTGCATAATTTTTTTTTTTAAAAAGGGTGGGCCAAAAGAAAATGTGGGGGGTATGAATGAAAAAAACTGTTTCTTTTGAGAGAAATGAGTCTTCTTTTCTTCTTGATAGCATATTTTCTGTCTTCCATGGGAGGTTGCATATCCAGAATCTTGCTGTAGGGCTGTATCTAGGATTTTTTTAGGGGGGGCTATTAAAGGATTTTTTCAGGTGTAGGGGTTCAAAAGAGCTTTAAAAAAACCTATCAAAAATTTGTGTGTATTATTTTTTTACGTTTTTACAAGTCGGACAAACATTTCAGGAGGATCAAACCCTCAACCCCCCCCCCCTCTGGATACGGCCATGTCTTAGTGGCATGTTCTATCACGGGAATATGTGATTCAATTTCCCTGTTGCTGAAGATTTTGGGACTTATACTGAGAGGATTTTGAGCAACATGTTACCATCAGTGGATTTTAAGTAACCAATAAGTAATGGAAAAATGGTTCATATGCTGTTTGGAAAACTGTGTTATGTAGCCCCATCCCAGTAAATCTGTAGCTCACACCAGCCTCCCTCCTATGCAGAATACTGTGATAGTGTCTCCACATAGTCGTACTGATTCCTTTTCTTTTTTTTTCTTTTCTTTTTGTATGTGAAACTCTATTTAAGTGCTCTTTTTCCAGTAAAGATGGCATGCTGGAGCTGGAACTAATTCCTAGATTATGAGAGGACGTGTCGGGTGGCAAGGTCAAACAAAAACAATGCCCTCTTTGATTTTAAGAAACGACAGAAAGGTGCTAAACAGTCGTTATAATAAACATCGGGACAGTTTCAAGCAATGTTCTACGCCTTACGCCCTAGGCTTTCGAGAAATTGTTATCATTAGTTCGAATTCTTTTTCTAATGTATATTATCGTTTTCCCGATTTTGAGTGCTAAATTATGAATCTTTGAAGTCATAAGCTAGTTGAATTAGTATCATCCTCGGTGCATTAATTCACCTTCACCCATAATTTATTGGTTGTACGATCCCGATAAGATCGTAAAATTAAATTGACTGCATCAGAGCGTTTGCTTATTTTATATATCCTTTTTTTGGTTGGATGATTTGTTACAAATGGGTGTTCACCGAGGAGAGGAAGGGTAAGCTTCTTCAGAACGGATTGTAAGTTGTAGTGCCTATTTCAAGTAGCAAAAGATTGCATCACATCAAAGTGTCGTTTTCTGCTGCATTATATCGTAAACTCTCGTCAGGTGTAATTGATATGCTGGTTGGCGTTTTTTGTTTTTAAGTATAGAACTGGAACTCATCTAAAAACAGGGATTTGTAACAGTATATAATATGAAAGAGAGCTTAATTTTAAATGCAGAATAATAATGTTAAACGCTATATATCCATAGCCAAACTCAATGTTTACAGGAAAGGCAAGTCCCCCTTTCCCCTGTATTTAAAGGACTCTTGAAAAATCCGACTGGAAACATATGTTTAATAATCAACCCCCCCCCCTTCCCTTAACGCCCAGAACACTGTGTAGTATTGTATATTACTCCATTGATAAGTGAAGCTTGAATAGGACGCCCAAATATAGCATCAAAGGGGTTTATAGGCCGGAAAATACTTACCCTTTTTCTGTCTCCTATGAATTGGGTTGCGATTTTGCAAGCTCCGCAATCCTAGGCTACACTCAAGCGAGGTGAGAGTCATTGTTCGCAAAACGGACGACCACTTGTGGGTACTCCTTTGCAAATACGGTTGCAATTTTCTAGCACCGTTGCTGCCACCGGAATTACTAAAAAAAAAACGAAGTTTTTAAACCATTTGGTATTCTCAGCTGAAATTTTGTTCAAAATTCAGTTATCATTCCACAAGTAAATAATTTAGACTTTTTTTACTGAGCAATAACAGGTATTAAGATACCTTTTTGGTTGGATGATTTGTTACAAATGGGTGTTCACCGAGGAGAGGAAGGGTAAGCTTCTTCAGAACGGATTGTAAGTTGTAGTGTCTATTTCAAGTAGCAAAAGATTGCATCACATCAGAGTGTCGTTTTCTGCTGCATTATATCGTAAACTCTCGTCAGGTGTAATTGATATGCTGGTTGGCGTTTTTTGTTTCTAAGTATAGAACTGGAACTCATTTAAAAACAGGGATTTGTAACAGTATATAATATGAAAGAGAGCTTAATTTTAAATGCAGAATAATAATGTTAAACGCTATATATCCATAGCCAAACTCAATGTTTACAGGAAAGGCAAGTCCCCTTTCCCCTGTATTTAAAGGACTCTTGAAAAATCCGACTGGAAACATATGTTTAATAATCAACCCCCCCCCCCTTCCCTTAACGCCCAGAACACTGTGTAGTATTGTATATTACTCCATTGATAAGTGAAGCTTGAATAGGACGCCCAAATATAGCATCAAAGGGGTTATAGGCCGGAAAATACTTACCCTTTTTCTGTCTCCTATGAATTGGGTTGCGATTTTGCAAGCTCCGCAATCCTAGGCTACACTCAAGCGAGGTGAGAGTCATTGTTCGCAAAACGGACGACAACTTGTGGGTACTCCTTTGCAAATACGGTTGCAATTTTCTTGCACCTTTGCTGCCACCGGAATTACTAAAAAAAACCGAAGTTTTTAAACCATTTGGTATTCTCAGCTGAAATTTTGTTCCAAGTTCAGTTATCATTCCACAAGTAAATAATTTAGACTTTTTTTACTGAGCAATAACAGGTATTAAGATACCTTTTAGTAGGTCCCTATTTCTGGGGGGGGGGTTCTAGGATCTAGATTGAATTTGTACTTGAATGGAAACAATAACAGAAATATTTTTTGGGGGGAAGGATCCAGAGATTAAAAAAAGACGCGAAAATGGACAAGCTATACGAAAAAGTATGAGATATCGCATTGGAACAACTAGATATTTAAGATTCTGGGGGCGCACGAGCCCTTGTCCCTACGTGCGTGCGTGTGTGCATACGACAACTTCGCTCCGATTGTACTAATGTCTATGTTGTCCTCTTCTTCAAAGGCAGATATTTGTAACTTTGTATCTTTATGTCATTTTGTCTCTTGTGTGTCTTTCTTTAAAAGTACCAAGCGCGTCAAAATAAAAACGTTTTTGTCCCCTGAACCTATCCTAGACTGATTCATAGCTGAAACTGTAATTTTCAAAAATCTCTCTTTTGATTGTTTCAAAATTGTGTATGTTTTTAGAGCAGGACCGCTTAGTTAGCGTTGCCACGTTGAGTCGTGAAAATGAATAAACAACGCTAGTTAATCGAATTTGACAACACTTTTTGACAGTGAAAAGTAAACATTAACCTATGTTAACAACCAAAGATGCTTTCATCTGTACCTTTTAAAAGGTAAGCTCTACCTTTTAAGCTGTTTGGTAACATGCGTTTTTTGCTTATTTACGCTCGCTATTATCAAAAATTGCATAATTGCATGCGGTGGTCTTTTTCATTCAAAAATTGAGCGCAAGATTTTTTTAATTTAAAATATATATGGCTGTTTAAGTTTCCACTAGGTGCTTCAATTCTTGTGATTTTGTTCACTATTTTTGTAAATTTAGTTGTTTATTCTGCCACTACAAACAGCCCACCGCCCTCCCACCCTCTTTGAAGATGACGACCCACTATTCGCTTGGCCCTAGACGGTTGGCCAACAAGGACAATCTTTGGCAATCTTTCGCCCTAGACATCTCATCCTTTCTCTCATTATAGCCCTAGAAAGCGGGACTGAACCATATTTTTCGTATAGCTTACTATTTGAGTCAGTCGGTCGGGTACCCAAGGCCGTATTCACGGGGTGTTGGTTAGGGGGTTTACCTTTTCCCCCGAAATGTTTGTCCGACTCGTAAAAACGTAATAGAAATGAATAACGGGGATACCGTAGGGAATCTATGACAGGCACGCCACGTGCCTGGGTAGGGAATTGAAAGTGCCGAAACCCTATGGGCAAGTGTGTATTCTCCTGATGATCCCTTGTGTTGGGTTGCTGCCTCTGAATTATTTGTATTTTTTTTATTGTTTTTAATATTTGGTAAATGACGACTTATACTTACTTACGACACGACTGCCTGTTCATGGATTATTCTTTGCGGTTGATTGTCTATGGTTATGCTGTTCGACCTATGTAATTGGATGGATGAGTAGGGTTAAGGCCTCATTCAAGTACTGATCTATATTAATAATAATAATAATTTATTTCTTACCCACTTACAAAAGGGAAAAAGTGGAGTACAAGGAGAAAAACAAAGAACTACAATTAACACAAAGAACACAAAAAACACAAAAACAAATAACACAAATATAAGAAGTAGAATTACAAAGGAGAATTATAAGAGAAAAGTATAAGAAGTATAAGAAGAAGCATATGAAGAATTACTAAAGTAGGAAAACAGTCTTCCTTTCTCCTTCTGTCTTTTTTTTTTTGTTCATATGGTTTTTTTATGGTGTAGGTTTATTTCTGTGTTTGTGCTGTTGCATTGGTGATTTCTTTTTTCAATATATATATATATATATATATATATATATATGTATGTATATATATATATTATATATATATATATATATATATATATATATATATATATATATATATATATATATATATGCTGTTTCGCCTCACGAATCTAAACAGCAAACTGAATATTTGACGTTTTCATTTTGAAGCTCTTATACATAATGAGTATCAATTTTCAACTGGCTTATTTCATGCAGCCCTTAATACCAAGCTAATATACACGTACGCCGAGGCAAGGATCTCAGATTCCATAATCTCCTCTTCCCCCCTCCCCAGAATATTGATATAATTTTTTAAGTAATCTGCTTTGTTGTCAATCCATTTGTTTATTTTTACTTTTTTCGAGTTTTTATCCCTCTCAGATACGCTCCTGTGCATATACCTCTTGCATTGTATCGAATCCGCAAAGAATTCCAAGGAATATAATGAGATGCTGCATCTGGTGTTGTCAGTTTTTGTCATATGAAGTTGAACATAACTAATTTTTATTGCCAATTGAGAATACGATAATTTTTTATAGGCTAATGCTGAGAGGCAGCGTTGTTGCAAAAATTTGCAAATCAGACATTTATGATCACTATTTTCGAATTTAATTGGACAGGTTAATGTCTTGTTTTGTAGACAGAATGCAAAATAATACAAATCAACTTGTGGCCAAATGATTTTATGGTTCTAACTGATGATTTGTATGACTTTGATTTATTCTGAACTTTATGTTTGTTTTTATTGCTTCTTGGAGAAATAATAATTTAAAGAAAAAGGGATACGGAAATTTTTTGCATACAACGTGAATATTATTGTTCTACTAGTGTCTTTGCTCATTGTCATAACTAGCAATGTTACTCAGGACAGGCTATAACAGCAGTAGATAACTCGGATTGAATAATTTTTCCGGGATCAGTTTACCACTGGAAATTACGACCTTTGAGGGCGGTAAGTGCAGCATTTTTGGCCCTTCAGAGAAGAGGTCATGGTTCTCCTATAAGTAGCCTCCTTCTATATGTTTTTGTTTTAAATTGTTTTAGGAGATAAATCAAGTATTGATTTGGTTAAAAAATTACATAATGATAGATTATTCATCTTATATCTACCCATGCTCTGTTTTCTTTTCCATCTTCCCCTTATTCCTGTCTCCTACTTTCTCTGCCCTTTCTTTTCTCCCTTTTTTCACTTCAACACTTCCCTTTCCTCTCTTCATTCCCCTCTCTCTCTCTCTCTCTCTCTCTCTCTCTCTCTCTCTTCCTTTCTTTCTCTTTCTCCGTCTCTCACTCTCGCTCTGTGACTCTCTCTTTCTTCAGCTTTCTGATTTGATCACTTTTCTTCTTAGTTTCTTATCTATTTCATTTTCAGATTTCGTCTTTCTTATCGGTTGATTCTTCGAGAGAAGGAGCTTCATTTTAACATAGGAGTTTACAATCCGAGCAAAGAATTGACGTTTAGTTTCAATTTATTACTTCATACCTATTTTAAAGTTCCAGACGTACGACGTTCTCAAGTTACCGGACTTCACGGATGTACATTTATCGATAAGGTAATTTTTTTCATTAAATACTTCATTTAAGGATATACTGGGTGTCTCGAGCCCCCACTATATCCAAGTCAGAAACTAAGAAAAAATATTCACCTTTTTTTTATTTCCTTAATTTTTCATGAGTATGCAAAAAAGTTTAAATTGAGGGGGCATTTTTTTCAAACTTCAAATTGTTTGTATTCCTTTCAAAAAGTAAAAGGACATTTATTATCTTTTGGTAAATGAAAATATCATGTTTTTTTTTACAATGACAACCTTTTCTTTTTTTTTTTTTTTTTTTTTCTTTTTTTTTTTTTTTTTTTTATCAACTCTCTGAACTGAACATTTCATGTTTACTGACTAAAAAAAAAAACTCAAAATAAATTTCCTATTGTCAATGAATATTTAGGATAGGGTAAGATACCCAGTTGTCGGCCATCTATTCCACTCTTTAACGGAGAAATCTTTGTAAAATCTCTATCATACCACCTAGAAATTGGACATTTCACCATTAGATGTGTCAAAGTCATGTTAACAAGTACGTGATTAGCTTGAATATTTGAATGAAATAAGTGACATTTTCAGCTTATTCCAGTCTACGTGTGAATATTCATCCAACCTTGCTGCAGCGGGGATCGAACCCTGGTGCTCCTCATTGCTAAGCGAAGCATCAATCCACTGTGCTACAACAGGTTTTAAATATTTTAATCATATATAACACTCACAAACACTCACAACACTCACAAATATATTTAATCATATATAACACTCACAATAACACTCAAATATAGTGATAGACAACACTGAAGCCTGATCTTGGTCACGGGCCATTGAGCCCTTTGGGATATTTTTGTTTATAAATGGATGGATATTGATAATAAAAGGAACTTGAACTTGAACATTTAAAGTTATATTAAAGCATATATAAAAAATATAGTAAAAGCATGATTAAAGCTTAATCATGGAAAATGTTGTCTAATCTTTGATACAGGATTTTATAGTTTGAACAACTTATCCTAATGACAGACAGTCAACCTTGGTTGGACTTGATCTATGGCAAGTGCTGTGAAACAGAATAATTTATTTATATAGACTCGAGTGTAAAGTTAACTATTTTCTAAATCCTAATTTTGAAAGACCATATGTTTATCAACATAATTTGTCATTGTTGCAGTATCGACCGTAACCTAGTAAAGAATGAACTCTAGCCCATAGTAACCAAGAACTAAAAAAATGTCTTAAAAAAATAAAAATAAAATTTTAAAATTAAGAAACAAGCTGTCATATGAGGAAGAATCTCCATTTGAAGCTGATTATGAAATGTTTTAATATTTTGATTAATATTAATGGTAAATGTTTTCGAACGTAAGGCTGTTTTTTCTCGAAATATACCTACATACCTGTAATAAGAATTGTGCAGTTGGATCAATGAAGTGGCAACCCCTTGGCTGTAACAATTAAAGTCAAATATAAGGATATACTTTTCTCAGACCTGAAAGATACTCAGGAAAAAATAACACCCAAATCTAAGAGGTAAGAACGAATACGAAAAAAGACTGGAAAAACTTACAATTATGTGAAAAACAAAAAACTCATGGGAAAAATTGTAAAAATATTAATAGTTTGAGCGGGAGGGTGGTGAATATCTTTTGTTAGAACATATTTTTTTTTTTTTCATTTAATTGATTTAAAGTGTGATTTCCTTCACTTTTAAACCTAGAAAGTGCGGCTGTATATCAAAAATAGAACAGAGGTAGAAACCTGTGAATTAAGTAGAAGAAGTAGAAGGCAATAAATTCTAAAAAAAAATATCAAACCAATTAGTGAAAAGAGAACTGTAGAGAAATCACATGTTTTCACTTGGTATGGTGGCTCTTGAGATCAGGCACATGCCCAGAAAATTTTCAGAAAAAAGGGCGGGGCAATATTTAAGAACACAAATTGGTAATTTGACTAGGAAGTACCATGAAATCCAAGGAAACTTGGGATTTCAGGGGGCAAGGGGGGAGGTAACTTTAATTCGTATGATTATTAGAAGCTTTAGTGTACTTTTTCTAATCCAAGGGCTTTTGATTTTCGAGAGTTTTTGTAAATTTGCAGACTATGCTACGCTGCTGGGAATCCCAAGTTTAGGCAAGAGTTTGAAATGGATATTTAGCCTTAAAGGTGAGGGATGGGGGGTAGCGCCGTATCCAGGATTTTTTTTTGGAGTGGGCTACGAAAGTAGATTAGTGATTATCAAGCTTTGTATGTGTAAAAAAAATTTTACATGTATTTTTATCACTTTTTTACAAGTCAGGCAAAATTATTGGGTGGGAGAAGGGGGGTAACCTGGGAACCCCATGAATACGGTCATGGGGGAGTACAGAATAATATAGATATTGCTTCTCAACATTGGTGGTATACAGAAGAGAACAATTTTTTTGTAATATTTAGCCTCTTCGCAAAGGACTTGCTTGGCTGCGGTGTAAGTGCTAAAGAAGAGTATGTAACCCCCGAGCCGTATTTCGCGCAGGCCTTTTTTAGAACTACTGTGCAATCGAATTTCGATCCGGAATTTCTTCGAGTGCAGAGTATTTAGAAACTATGAATTCTTCTAATCCGGGGGGTTTCCGACTTTCCACGGCTTTTTTTTGCATATTTTAGAATACTGTATTTTTTATGGAATTCTAAGTTCAGTTGACAATCTGGAATCAGTGTCCCTAGCCATAATGATGGGGGGAAGGGTCTGTGGATGTCCAGATATCCACAAAAGGGGTCGTGTGCGTTGTTTCACAGATGGGTTTTATGTTAGAGCATCAAGTACGTTGTATGGAGGCGGGTATTTGAGTTAATAACCCCCCCCCACCCATTTTATGGATATCCTTGTCTGAAGTTAAAATGTTGACCGTCACCTTCGAAAAAAAAACAAATTGAAATTGTTTGTCTTGTTTGGTGTGGATTTTGTTTAGTATAAAAAAAGGACAATAGCTTGAAGCGCTTACTTATCTTTTCTGTATTCTTATTTCAATTGTCGCAATCTTTGATCATATGATACGCTGCAGAAACTCTTTTTATGGTAAAGACGAAGGTTCAGGCGGTTAGGTTTCCTTGCCAGATGTATATTTAATTACCGCAAAAAAGCAAGTACATGTCATATGTAAGAGTCAATCGCTTTAATTAGTTGTCAGACCGTAGTTTCCTACTTATTGTAAAGAAACATCATGGGTTTTTTGTAAATGTTTAAATTAGTCTTTTGCTTTTTTTTTTTTTTTTTTTTTTTTTTTTTTTTTTTTTTTTTTTTTTTTTTTTTTTTAAGAATTGACTATTCTTAGCCGATGAAAATTATTATAGTCAGGTGCATGCAAATAACTTAAGTTTTTCTTTTTGAACTGTTAGAAAATTTACATCATCACTAATATTTCTTTTCTTACTTAGGGAACCAATTTACGAAAATAGAGGGTGGAGGTAAAGTGTACTTTTCCAAATCCAAGCAGGAGTAATTTTATTGTTTTTCGATTCCTATCAACGAAAATACACGTTTTTCCCCTTGAAAATACAAAATAATTTTTTTGTTTAATCTAGGGAAGGGGCCATTGTCCCTTCAAATTGTTTTGAATTCAATTGTTCAAGTTCTTTTTCTGATAATGCTCAATTTGTTGTAATGGAAAAAGTTTTGAAATTAATTTGACAATATTGTAGAGAGTATCCGGAGCAGAATATTCTGGGAATTTATTTGACAAAAATTGCATTGTAAAAAGTTTCCAGACCGAGATATTCACAAATTTAGTATACTGAAACAGGTGGATTTATTCCGTTTTTGATGCTACTTCTAATCAGTGTTCACCTTTAAAAGTTTCTGGGACAGAACATCCTCAACTTAAGAAGGTTTGTTCTGAAACCTTTATATCTTGTAATTCTTTGATCTATCTCAATATTAAATATAAAAAAAAAACTTTTTCCATGAAATAAGTTTTCAAAAAAAGTAAAGAATTCCGTTAAACTAAAAGTGAGCAAAAATAAAATAATCTACCAAGCGTAAGACGACGACAAATCAGCCTCGATGAATTATGAAACCCAAAACGAACAAAAATTACATAACCGAAATAAAAATAAATAATCGAATCAAACTCAAAACGAGCAGAAATTAACATGAGTTGGGCTCAAAACCCAAGGTAATTTGCAGTTTACTGAAAAAAGTAAAAATGAATGTGCATTGTAAGTTTAATATAAATATGCTCACATTTATTCCTTAAAATTTTTATATTTGATTTATTAAAGTTCTCAAAGTGAAAACATAAAAAAAAATCGGTTAAGTGCAAATTGTATTCTGGCCTTGTGAAGGCCTAGGGGTACCTAGAAAAATAATCCATCTATGCACATTGACAGCTTGGATACACTTACACTCTTTTGATTGAGATATATTTTAAAAGGAGGATTAGCTAAAGAAGGAGCATCGAATGTCTGAACATAACAACCCTCAGTTTTTCTTGCGATACTGCTGAGATACTGCGATACTTGAGATACTGCGATACTTGCGATACTGCGATACTGCGATACTTTATTGCCAATCAGCATACACACAGTGCTTTTTGATTTAATATTAATTCAACATTTAGTTTTTAAATATAATGGGCAAATTGCAGAACTGTTGAGGGTCGACCTACGCAACATCCCTACTGATGGTTTCAAGATAGTTCAGCTGTGCTGAACAAAAAGGCTATCTTAACTCTTAATTGGAAATGTTTGGAAAATTATGAGTTAGAGGAGGGCTGATTGTCAGTATCAGCTGAACTTCTATGATAGAGCGGCGCTGCCTATGATATTGCTTATATGTCCTTTTAATACTTGCATATGCATAGTTTTTTTTTTTTTTTTTTAATTGAAACTCTCCCTAAACATTAGTTCCAACTTAATGCACAAACCAATTCTTAAAATACGCTATTTTGACAGTCTTATTGCACATAGTGTCTTTTGTTAGTTCGAATTTGCCATCAATATTCTCTCAAATTTTACCTTCATAGACT
Organism: Artemia franciscana; assembly: GCF_032884065.1. Classification (NCBI taxonomy): domain Eukaryota; kingdom Metazoa; phylum Arthropoda; class Branchiopoda; order Anostraca; family Artemiidae; genus Artemia; species Artemia franciscana. The sequence goes on from NC_088871.1 coordinate 12,218,660, forward strand.
TAGCCTAAATAGTACTATTATCACAGTAGTTTCGGTGGTATTAGAAGTTGTTGCAGTGTTAGTGTTGTATTAGCAGCAGTAGCAGCAGAAGCATTATTAGCAGTAGTAGCATGTGCATATTGTCCTTTGGTCAGTTGAACATCGCTTTCATGATGCCCCGGAAGTTTCACCTTGACATGTTATGCCATCCAAAATCCAGGCCGTCCTGGCCGAGTGGGTTGGTGCGCTGGATTCAGGATCCCTTGTCTGAGAGGGCGCGGGTTCGAATCCCAGTGTACCCAATTCTTCAGTTTGGGACGGGGGTCAGTGGCGTGACTCTGTAAGCATAGTCAGAGTCGACCCAGCTCTAAATGGGTACCTGGAGAAATCTGGGGAAGGTAAACAGGAAGGGTGTGCGAAAGCACTGGATGGCTGGCCCCCAACCCCCCATTGCACTTCCTGGCTGAAGGGCCAAGAAACGGAGATCAGCACCGCCGGTACGGACTGTAAAGTCTAATGCCGTATCCTTTACCTTTTTTTTACCTTTTTTTATCCAAAAAATATTGTTGACGCTTTTGACACCCTTTTGACGCCCTTTTTACCCTAATACTGTAAGCCTAACAAGTTGTTGCAATTGAAGTAGTAGTTGGAGTATTTTAATAGCAGTAGTAGCTTATGGAAAAGTGGCAGTGGTGTTAGTGCTAGTCGTGGCATGCATATATAACCCTTTAAATATTGTTTTTATGTGAGTTTTTTGTCAATTGATCTTCCCCTTTAAATATTCTCCGAAAATTTCAATTTAATACCCAAATCAGTTCTTGAGATAAGCCCTTTTGAAAATCTACATGCGCATAGTGTGTTTTGATTTAGTTCAAATTCTCCCTCAATATTCTGTCAAATTTTATCCTTCATACGTGATGAACATCCCACTCATGATCCCCTTGAAGTTTCCTCTTTATATTATAGGCCGTTCAAAAAATATTGCTTAAACGTCCGTATCAGCGATCTGTATACACATAGTATGATTTGATTTGCTTCAGTTTTCCTCTCAACGTTTCATCAGATATATTTTTTAATATCCTCAGCCTTAGTAGGACTCGCTACAGAAGTAGCAGTTTTAGTGATAGTAGTAGTAGTAGTAATAGTACTTGTAGTAGCAGTAGAAGCAGCAGTAGTTGTAGTTGAGGTAACGTGCAAATACTGCCTTTTTACTGCCAAACACGACGTGTTTGGGGGTTTAGCTGCCCTCTGATTACTTTGACTCTCAAAAAAGGGTACTAGAAATTCAGATTGCCAATCCAATGAGCCCCCTCCCAAGTATTTACGACCGCAACTCTATAAAAAACCTTATATGCCCTCGGGGAATAACTTACAACCCTTGCCCTGAGAGCTTTGGGGGCAGGTCTGTCTTCCTCAAAGACATAATTTCCAGACCCTTCAATTGCAACGAACAAAATTGTTATCTCGAAATTTTGATTGGATTACTTTTTACTCTTAAAAAGGGCACTATAACTTCCAATTGCAAATCAAAATACCCCCATCTGAAGTTTATAGGACCACCCATACCATAAAAACCTTATTTTTCCCTAGGGCATTACTTAACACCCTATCCCAAGGGCGTTGGGGGGTGTCAACGCTATAGGCATTGCTATATGTTTTTTGGACTATTTTGAGCAAAATCGCTCTCTCACCATTTTATTCAGATTTGTTTAGTGGATAGAGATATTTGGAGGGGAGGGAGGAAGGCTAGCTGCCCTCCATCACTTTTGACTCTTAAAAGGTTTAGACTGCCCTCTAAAGTTTCTACAACCATCCCTTCCATATAAACCTTAAATGCCCCTGGGTATCATTCACAACCCTTGCCCCAAGGCTCTGGGGGTTTGTTTAAGCCCTAAAAGCGTTTTTATATGACATTTAGACTCTTTTTCATAAAATGGCTATCTCAAAATTTACATTAGAAGAATTTTGGGACAATGTACAACGTGAGTATAATCGGGGGGGTTGTTGCCCTCCCATCACTTTGACTCTTGACAGTGGCACTAGAGCTTCTGATTACCAGTGAGCCCCCTTTGATGTTTATATGACCACGCTTTCTATAAAAAAAAAAACCTCATATGCCCCAGGGCATAACTTACAACCCTTGCCCTGAGGGCTGGGGGTTATTTGTAATCCTTGAAGACATAACTTCCTTACCTTTTAACTACGTTGAACAAAATAGCTGTCTCAAAATTTTGATTCAAAGTGTTTGGGGAAATAATGAGCGTGGTAGGGCATTTACCCGCCGATCACTTTCGACTAATAAGAAGGGCACTATTCCTCTCAATTTCCAATCGAATGAGCCTGTTTTATCTGCCCCGTGGGCATGAATTATAACTCTTGTCCCCAAGGCTGTGGAGGGGGAGGGTTGTCAGCTTCAAACACATGATTTTCAGACCATTCAACTACGTTGAACAAAATGGCTCTATCAAAATTTTGATTGAAAGTGTTTGGGGAAATGATTGGCATGAAGGGGGCTAATAGCCCTCCGATCACTTTCGACTATTAAAAAAGAGACTAGTTCTCTCAATTTTCAATTACGTGAATTCTTTTTGAAGTTTCTTCGACAGCTTCTTTGATACGAAGTACCCTGATCTAAGACAGACAAACAAACCAAAAAAAAAGAAAACGATGATAATAATAATGATAAATAAGAATAATATATTGTGCCAACATCGATCTTTACTTAGGCAACGCCATTGCACTGCCTATGATTCAAGTGTACTTAAGAGGTTGCGCTTAAAAGCTAACTCTGTCTCGTCCACTATATATATTAAATAAGAAAACAATTTTTTTTTTTAACTGAAAGTAAAGAGCGACATTAAAACTTAAAACTAACAGAAATTACTCCGTATATGAAAGGGGCTGTTCCCTCCTCAACGCCCCCTCCTTAAGCTAAAGTTTGACTCTTTTTCTCAACTCTACTTTTTAAAACAGTAAAATATTTTAGCGTAAAGAGCGGGGCGTTGAGGGGGGAACAGCCCCTTTCATATACGTAGTAATTTCTGTTTGTTTTAGGTTTTAATGTCGCTCCTTACTTTCTGTTAAAAAAAACTTGTTTGTTTTTATTTAATTTTTGAACGGTTTTGGATCAATGCATATTTTGATTTTGGCTCTCCGCACATGAATAATTAAAATTAAATTTGCGTAATAATTTGTTTTTTTGGCTAAAAGGCTTTCTCATTGTTTCGATCGGACGATTTTGAGAAAAAAAGGAGCCTGGGATTAGGCCTAGTTACCCTCCAATTTTTGGTTACTTTAAAAGGCAACTAGAACTGTTAATTTTACGAACCTTTTTATTAGTAAAAATATACGTAACTTACGAATTAAGTCACATAACGAATTTCTAAATTTGTGTGTTTTTATTACGTACATGAGAGGGTTCGCCCCCTCGTCAATGCCTCGCTCTTTACACTAAAGCTTAAATTTTGTCCCAATTCCTTAATATTGGGAAGAGGTGAACCCCTCATATGCGTAATAATTTCTGTTCGTTTTAAGTTTTAATGCTATTCCCTACTTTCAGTTGAAGAGACTTTTTCATATTTATTTTTTCATTGCTCTTTAAAAAAGTGCTAAAAAAAAAATCCTGCACCCCCTTCATGGAAATTCACCTTTCCATGACAAATTCCTCGATGGAAAGTTCCCCGCATAACCCTCTCCCCTCAACCCCTCCAAAAAAAAACCTGAAAGTGTCTGTACGCTTCCCAATAACCATTACTATGTGTAAACACTGGTCAAATTTTGTAACTTGAAGCCCCTCCCATGGGGACTGTAGGGGAGTAAGTCGTCCCCAAAGACATAGTTTATATGTTTTTGACTGTGCTGAAAAAATGGCTATCTTAGAATTTTGATCCGGTGACTTTGGTAAAAAATGAGCATGGGATGGAGCCTAGATGCCCTCCAATTTTTTGGTCACTTAAAAAGAGCACTAGAACTTTTAATTTTCGTTAAAATGAGCCCTCTTGCGACATTCTAGAACCACTAGGTCGATACGATCTCCCCTGGGGAAAAAAACAACAACAAAACAAATGGACACGCATCCGTGATCTGTCTTGTGGCAAAAAATACAAAATTCCACATTTTTCTAGATAGGAGCTTGAAACTTCTAATGTAAGATTCTCTGATACGCTGAATCTGATGGTGTAATTTTCGTTGATATTCTATTACCCTCAAGAGATGTTTCTCCCTATTTTCTAAAATAAGGCAAATTTCCTCAGGCTCGTAACTTTTGTTGGGCAAGACTAAACTTGATGAAACTTATATATTTAAAATCCACATTAAAATGCATATATATATATATATATATATATATATATATATATATATATATATATATATATATATATATATATATATATATATATATATATATATATATATTGTTTGTGGCCAAACTTTTGTGGCTATAAACTCTAGAGTTTGGTTGAGAGACCAGGGAACTTTCTTTGGCTTAGGTAAGCATTGACTTTCCCTCAGCTTACGTGAATTTAATATCTTAAAAAATCGTGATATCTCGTCCATTTTAAGCGTTTTCAGTTTTTGTGGCCAAATTATACAGAACTGATTTATTGGCCTTGCCGTAGCCTGTAGAGCTTGGATAAGAGATCAGGGAAGTTGCTTGCATAAGGAAAGTATTGAGTTTTATCCTCACCTTAATGGAGTTGCATGCCTTAAAGAAACATCCTATCTCGTCCATTATAAACTTTTTTAGTTTGCATGGCAAAAATATTTCGGATTAGTTGGGTGGTATTGTCATAACTGGTAGAGCTTCGATAGGGGATTTGAATCGATGACAAAACTAAAAGTCGACAGCTACTTTTCCGTAATTCTTAAGAAAAAAAACATTCAACTTTTCTCCTTTTGCCGGATATAGTGATATTCAGTCTTAATGAAACTTACGTCATCAGAATATATGAATATTGTTTTTTCGATTAAATGGAGCTGAGTTTTCTTTTTAAAGTTAAGAAAAGGATAGTCCCTAAAAATTTGTAGCATACCTGCTTGGAAGATGCTAAAAATTAGCCCAAATGACTTTTCATTCTACCAATTTGGCCGCATCTGGAGTTCACTGTGGGGCTACCCGCTTTGATTGACAAGCTTGCAGATAAAAGGGGCGTAGCTTTCATTGTCTTTTCAGTCAAATTTCACAGTCAAACCATATATTTTCGACAGCTTTCGATGATGGCTAGTCCGCTGGGGCAATTCGCTAGTGAATCCCGGGTCTTTGTGACGATCAACCGACGCTGAGGCTCGTAAAATGATTTTAATGTACCGCATCTTCTTAGACACATTTTTGGTGCTCAAATACGTAAGAAAACACGTAAAAAAGACATTCTTTTCGCAGGGTTTTGGTACTTGTGTCCTGTGCAACTTTATATTTTCAGTCATTTTCTGCACATTCTTTCTGCTCAGAATTCATCTTTTTTGTACCGAAAAAAAATTTTTTAAGACAATTTGACAGCACTGTAAATATTTTTCAGAGTAAAATATTTTTGAGAGTTTATTTGGCAAAGTGGCATCGTAAAAAGTTTCCAAAACAAAATATTCACAACTTTTGTTGACTAAAATTGGTGAATCTTTCTCATTAGCCAGTGATGTAAAAAGTTTTTGGTACAGAATATCCACAATTTAAGAAAATTGGTTTCTGGAACCTTTTTGTAGGGCAGTTCTTGCAATATAGCATAAAGAAGAAAACAATTTTATTTGATAATTTGAATAAGAAGGGTCCAAAATTCCAGAAAGTCTAGAATTTCAGAGTAGCCCCTCCCCTACCCTCCTGCGTGCCTCCCTGATTCAAACACACTTTTGGTATTTTAAACTGCTAAGCATACAAGAAAAAAAAGATCAATTTACTGATATGCCATGGGTAAATGAAGCGACTGTTTCTCGGAGTACTTTTACAATCAGTCAGGGCCTTTTGGATGCCAACAATAGTTAATACGATTTTTATGTGCCTGAAGGCAAGTAAATATTTCCTATACATATTGCACAAACTCGGTAGATTGACTTAAAAAATTACAAATGTCATTCATAGTTTGGAAAGCATACTTTCCAACTATAATTTTTTTATACAACCATACTTTTTTTTATTATTATTATTATTATTATTGTTATGGCTAAGGCTCGAGTTGCAACTTTCAGGGAGTGTGTTTTTAGGGGCTAGGGAAGTGGTCTAAGATTTTCTTGGTTATGAGAAAAGGGGACAAAATACTATTGTTATGGCTGCCGTCCTACAGCCTCTTAGGCTAGTTTTGTAATATTTTGTTCTATGATTGGAAGTAAACTTTTGAAAAACCTGTGCCCCCCATTACTTTGAGTTCAATTGTAATCTGGACACCCCCCCCCCCCTCTTCAACCCGAAAAATTTCCCGCTTATGCTCTGAGTGACTGGATTTTATTTGTCATGCTATTCCAGAGACATGCCAAGCTGGTACGGTGAATTAGACATCAGCATTTTAACCAACTAGAAGGCGCACACTTGTATAGAAAAAAAAAAGTTGTTGTTTATTGTAAAGGCAATTCGTATGCAAATGAGATGAAAACCGGGTCATCTATATGCAAATTCTAATGCCTCTGCTATTATAAAAATTGGCAGCGATATTGCATTCTTGCCAGCATTTAGTGATAGTCTTGTATAGCCGATATTTTTGCTGTGAATCTGGAAATTGTTAATAATAATAATTTTGTAAAAACCTGCTAGGAATAATAATGAAGAGATGTTGTAAAAGCACAAAGAGAGAGAAAACATAAAAATCATCTATACTAAATAAATCGAAAGGGAAAGAAATGAAATTGAATCCAAAAGAAAATAAGCAAAAGGTAGCAGGAGTTGAAAGGAACATCACAAAATAAAGGAACAAAACAATGGTGTAACAGAACCTTATGGATCAGACTGAATGTTATAACGCTATTTGATAATAAGTCCCTCTTGTCCAGAGGTTTGTAACCAGGGGTGGACACAAAATATATGCGGTAGCCGGAGGGTACCAACGAAACTCAGGCTTTCCCATTGGTATTTCTCGCCCCTGTAACTAATGCAATTTTCGACCATTTGGAAGAGGCATGTGTCCCTCTAGAAAGTCAAAGCAAAAACAAAAACGGGAATCAAAAGAAACATCAAGGAGGCACACTCGTGCCTCTATAAAGAGGCGACACACGACAATGTTAAGCGATCTTCGGTTCCAGTGGTCGCAGAGGGATGGGGAGGGATGCATTTCGTAGCCCGAGCTCCAACTAAGAAACCTGCAAAATTTCATCCCCCTCCAACTTTTCCTTCATGGGGAAAATCTGGCCGAAAGTTTCGACCCGTCCACCCCAGCCCCCCTTTAACGTTGTTCGATCGGGCTGAAATTCACAAGTTAAGGTCCCCTAGGGCCCAGGAGCTTATCCGCGAAATTTCAGCTTGATCCGATAACTCCTTCCCTGTTTTCCAGAAACCACGCATAGCCACTTAAAATTCATTTACTTTTTTTTTCTAGACGCCTACAGGTCACATCCGACATCGGATCTGGGTGTACGAAGACTCATTCGATGCGGAATTCTCCGAGTAATTTTCCTGGAAAGTTTCGTAGGAAAATCTTAACCCCCCGAAAGTTTCGACCCTCTAACCCCCCCCCCCCCTTTTAACGTTGTCCGATCGGGCTTATCCGCGAAATTTCAGCTCGATCCGATAACTCCTTCCCTGTTTTCCAGAAACCACGCATTAGCTATTAATTAACGGATTTCTCTCCATAAGAGCCCATGTTAATTTGAAATTTTTAAAATTTATTGAGAAGTTATATTTACACACATGCAAGTTATTAGCTCAGTTGGTAGAGCGTTAGACTTTTAATGCTCGGGTCAAGGGTTCAAGTCCCTTACGGGCGGTTTTTTTTCACAACATCAAAAAAATTTTGATAACACCTGGACAGCTTATCATTTGAGAGATAACAGAATATTAGCTTCTTATGAGCAAAAGAAACATTTCGGTCATTCTATCTATTTTTTTTTCTATTTTATACAATGATTTAAAAGCGGGGGGGGGGATTTCCTCTCCTAATTCCTGTACGAGGAGTACAGGAATTATTAAATTACATCCACCATGGATTGTAGAAAAACGTACAGAAATAATATGAAAAAAACTTCGTTTTCTTAAAGAGTTAAAGAGGCTGCGTCCCAAAGTCGAACCTTAAAACGTACAGGAATTAGAAGGGGCAGTTGGGGGGCTGCCGCCCCCCAAACCCCCAGCTTTTAAAGACTCTTTTGTACAGGTTTTTTGTTTTTTTGCTAACCCCCCGCTCTTGGCTTGGGAAAGGCCCTCTTTTAATTAACGAAACATTGAAATGAATGAATAATGGAATAACTTCGAAAAATGTTAAACACAAGAGGACAGGAGAACCATTGCGCCGAAACTAGTAATTAGTAACAATGAAGTCCCCCCACAAAAAAAACCTGTACAAAAGAGTCTTTAAAAGCTGGGGGTTTGGGGGGCGGCAGCCCCCCAACTGCCTCTTCTAATTCCTGTACGTTTTAAGGTTCGACTTTGGGACGCAGCCTCTTTAACTCTTTAAGAAAACGAAGTTTTTTTCATATTATTCATAGAATAAGGGAGCACAACAAAACAACAGCCAAATCAACACCTATGAATGAGACTTAATTTTATAACGATATCTAATAATTAGCCCTTCTTGTCTGCAACCAGGGGTGGACACAGAATTTATGTTAGGGGGGTACCAAAGAAACATGGTCTTTCTCATTTGTATGTCTTGCCCCGTTAACTAGTTCAACTTTCAACCTTTGGGCAAGGCTTGTGTCCCCTCGCATCCCCCGCTTTGTATGATTAAGAATGGCTTGTCAATGTTCGTAACCACAGAATAACCTAGCATACTTTTAATGTATGAACCTCAATTTCTTTTAATTAAAAAGTGAAAAAAATTGCTCGAAAAGATAGTGGTCGAACGATTTATATTAATTTTTATTGATTAAATTTGACTCTAGTTTTAAATAAAAATTGATGCCAATAACAAAAATGTAGGAAACTGAAAATTAGGAACATTTTTTATGACAAATTTCATGGTACCAGGCTGCAAAAAAAAACTTCCGGCCTTTTACGCTACTAGTCAACCGTCTACCCAAGTTTTTCCCCTAGTATTGTGTGTGTTAAACTTCCTTTTAAAGGAGCCAACAGACGGGTGTTCAGGGATAATATCACTTGGGAAACCATCAGAAATGTTGGTCCTATATCTGACAAATTGAACTTGAAAGGAAAAATGGGTTCTCGGTTCATATAATTAATTCTTAATTATATGAATTGTTCCTAAAATTCATATAATTGAGAAAATAGTAAATACAGGGAGTAGAAGACAACTTAAATCCCTGAAAAATCCCTATCAGACTTTATTCAACAATAAATACTGACAATCTAAGGAGCTTTTTTCAGTTAATGTTTGAAATGGCTTGCCTATTTTTAAGGGGTAAAGCCTAATGGATAAGATAAGAAAAAGGAGAAGAAAGATTCCAAGTGGCACAGGGAAAGCACAATACACCGACATTGGAAGAAAAACTTACATCTTAGCTGTAAACCTATTATTTAATAAATGTTAGCGTTAGGGAACTATCAATTAATGAACGTGTACTTTTCAAGTACCTGCCACCTTTTACTCCTATCGGTAGCCTATTATAAAATTTATAATAATAAAAATTACAAAATTTTCTAGTTCAGAAGTTGTTAGCATTGTTAGCTTTTTTCTTGCTTTGTAGAAATTAAGTGAGTTGGTAGAAGTTGTTTTCAGATATTGTGCGTTAAGAAATTTCGGTATTTCAAAACTATTTACATCTTAAAAAACTTTCAACGTAAGATCACCCGTTTGAAATCGTAATATTCAGTATCACTACACAAGTGAACAGAAATAATACTTGTAAAAGACGTGGTGAAATCAATAGTTTTTTTTTCTTTTTAATGAGGACTGTACACAGAAATTCTTTTTTGGGAGATTCACCAATAATATTCTTGTCAGAAATAATAAAAAAAAATGATAATTTGAATAAGAAGTGCCTAAAAATAAGGAAAACAGGATTTTGGTGAGGGGAAGGTTTCAAGCCCCCCTCCTGTATCCGTCCCTGTTTCTACTGTCTTAAAATTGACAGTGCTTATGCCCCTTTTCTGCTACTTTTTGTTACTTCAGAATTACTATCATTGTATGTTCAGTTGCTATAAACTAAGTTTTTTGGGGAGGAGTGGAAATAAAGCCAATGAACTGAAGTTTTGTTTGTGAGTCAGGATTATATTACGTTCATATTTTCTATCTTTGTACATATTTTTAGAGTAGTAAATTAATAGTACATATTAATTTTCATTAATTTACATATTAACACATATTAATGTAAACTAGTAAGTACTTAAGTACATTATGTACATAAGTAAGATGTTATACATAGCCTAAGCCTAATTAATAAGTACGTATTAATATAAATTAATGTACATATTATTAGAGTAGTTAAAGTAAGTAGAGCAGATATCACGAACAAATTAGGGATGGGGCAAAAGTAAAATATGTCTCTAGTTTCAATTTTGAGTTTAGCAGTCCCCACTCAACTGAGCAAGTACTAGTATCAGTTTGGTTATTTTGTAAGTGATTTTGTTTTTGTTTTAATTAGTGTAAATTTGATTAGCATTAGTATTAAAATGAGTTTTTTCTTTTATTTAACAGACGGCTCAAAAATACATAACAAATAATAATACAATGTAATAATACAAACATCTGTTTCATCAAATGCAAACCTAAATAATTAAAATCACTTATTATTTTTTTTTCATGTCCCAATGCATATCTGCGTTATAGGGACCCCCTTCTCTAAAATTAAACAAACCAAAATCACACCAAGCACTGATACATGCCAACGAAAATTCCTGTAGGCTCTACTAGATTCTTTTCACTCTAGAACCCCCCCCCCCCTTACTACCTTATATTTGTATAGATTATTTTTCATTCAAGAGATCCCCAAAGGCTGTCATCGGCTCCTGTAAACTTTAGAGATCGCAACAGACTAACAATTGGAATGTATTATCCACCATTCACTCAAGTTTAAGCTGTGTAAAAGTCGAGAACAAATCGGTTTCTTCGTTAGTTTCTTTCAGCTTATCGCGAGACAAGACAAAGACAAGTGACAGAATAGATGGGAACTAAATAATTTGGGCTATATATTTCCAAATAAGGGGGGGGGATAAAGTATTTGGTCAATTTGAAGTCAGAAAACAATTTACTTAATAAAATCCAGAATAATTGTACCTAACACATTTTGCATGCAGACCCACTATGCTTAATCCCCCCCCCCCCAATGTGCAAATATATAGCCCATATTTGTTTCTAAAGTAACGAAGAAATCGGGTTGCTCTCGAGGTTTACACATCGTAAACTTGAGTGAGTGGCGTATAATACAGAATAACCGGGATTTTTCATGGAGAGAGAGCCGGATTTCCCGGTAGTACTTAACAACTATTGAAAATTAAATTTAGAAGAACAAAATTTTTTCAACTGAAAGTAAGGAAAAACATCAAAACTTAAAACGAACAGAAACTATTAAGTATATGAAAGGAGTAAACAGGAGTAACTTTAGCGTAAACAGCGAGATCTTAAAGAGGAGGCAACCCCTTTCATATACATAATAATTTCTGCTCGTTTCAAGGTTTGAGGTTGCTCCTTACTTTCAGTTGAAAACTTGTTGTTTTTGTTATTTAATATCTTACAGATAGTATTTGTTATGGAAAACATACGGAACGAGTTTTTTAAAGAAAGTACAGAGTCTCATTAAACCAAAATGAGCAGAAATAAAGTCAAATAATCTTCAAAGTAAAAGCTATGGAGTCTAATAGAAAAAAAAATAATATAAAATGTTCTTGCTATGAAAAAGACTATGGCAATAAAAAATTAACATAAATTAATTTAAAAATATTTTTCTACAAAACAAGTTTGTCAAAGAATAGTAAAAAGCATCGTTAAGCCAAAAATGAGTAGAAATAAATTCAAATAATTTTTCATGCATAAAACTACCACAACTCACCACCAATAAATAAATTAAACCTAAAACGAATCGAAATTGCAATAAATAGCCGATTGAAACTCAAATCAAGCAACAATTAACATAGGTAGGGCTGAAACCCCCACACCTCCTCAAGACCAGAACATAATTTGCACTTTACTGAAAACAAAATACATTTTAAATGCTTTCACTTTTTTGACTTTAATAAATAAAGAAGTATTAAGAATATAAGGGTCGTTTAATTCACAAAAATTCACTTTTGTTTTTTTTCATTTCAATGAATTGCCTTGTTTCACCTTACTTTATTTATCAGTCCCGGGTAAACTTTGCTGAAGTAAGGATGCTGGGACTGTTTAAAAAAAATATATTTTAGTTTTATTGGTCGTATGTTGTTGTAAGTCTTTTTTTCTTATATATATATTTATGTTTTGCGTTGGACTGCCCTTGGACATAGGGCCGAAATGTTTATTCAAATTAGAATACCATTGTCTTACGAAAAGAATTCCCGATTGCTCCTCTTTTTTTTATGTTTATAAACAATTTTTGTTTCATGTTTCACATTTTTCATTCGAATCATTCATAGTGATGGGTTCTCTTGGAGGAGGCACAAGAGTCTCTTTTCTATAAACTATGCATTTATTATAAAAACTCTATGGACAACAGTTTGAAACAAAGACGAGACAAGAACTTGATTGGAGCAAAACAAGAGGGGAACCCACTAAAATACACCAAGAACTAACTTTTATATGCCCCCCCTGAGGTGTCTAGAAAACAGGTCTGCAGAATCCTGTCATTCTACATTCTACTGAAAAATATGCACTAGAATTTTCCATGTCCTACTGCTCTACTTAAAATCCTCATAAACCGATATAAGTAAGAAACAGAGAAGGGAAAAATTATTTAGAATATAAAATCCCTACCGCTTATAATACACTAGGCATGCACCATGTAAAGAGATACTGATATGCTGATTTTGATTTTAAAAAAGAAAAAAATATTGATATTTAGATTTATGGCTACTCAAATATTTGAAAATAGCACATTTTTAATTTTATGACTCAGTTACTCTTTTGTTTCTTAACAGATCTGTATAAACTTGAGTAATCCCCCCGAGCAGAGATTTGGGATGTAGCCCCCTTTCCCTCTGAGTAAGCTTGTGGATACGCCCCTCTTGATAGTTTATACAAATAATCAGTAATGAAATTGAAATGTATAACGATGAAGGTTAAAGATCCTCGTGGGTCATTTCTGATGTCGCTGGCGTCGAATCGACATTAGAGTTGGTAGTTTTTTTTTTTTTTTTTTACAAGAACAAGTTGGCGGTGGGGATGGAACCTCGGTTCCAAGCAGACCTTCAATCCAATGTGCTACAACAAGCTGAAATGCAATGCATGAAATTGTGTTTGACTGACTGGCTGCCTACTTTCAAAAATAATGTACTCGACGTGACCGTGATGTGTCGTGTGGCGAATCCACCAGGAGGTGGTGTTGAATCTTTTAGCTAGTGAAGCTTTTTTTTCGTCCCACTCATATAGTGTCATATCCTGGGGAATACCCAGCTTGAGCCTCCCCCTCCCAAAAAAATAATTCTCCGACTAAGAAAAATAAATATTTGAGACAGTTTGGCAGTGTCCATGCTAGTTAAACGTTTCTTCTTCATTCTTTTGGTACCCCACCCCCTAATAAAAATCATGATATCTCCTTTTACTCATGATTGGTCTCCCCTGCCTCCTATGAGGTAGATATACCTCTGCAAATGTGAGAAATCAGGAGTAATCTGAGAAATAGACATATTAAGAAGTATTTTTGGACAGTCAAGTAATTCTATTATTCTCTAATTGAGACATTAGTTTAAATTAACGCCTTTTTAATCTTGCTTTTCCTGTGTGTATCTATTTCCTTAATTTGATTTGCTTTCAGACGAGAGATGGGGCAATGTATCAAGAAACCCGTGATGTAGTTACTATTAATGAATGGACAGATCGAATCTATCAGAATACGCCGCAAGAGCATATAATTACAAATGTAGTTTCCGGTAGAAAAATGAGAATTCAGAAGTATAATTTCCCAGACACAGGTTAGTTTTTGTTCTAATTCAAGTACTACTCAATAGATCCGACTAAAGTTCCAGTAAAATAGTTTTTTACTAAAACTAAGATTTAACCAATTCAAATTTTAGCCAATCAGATTTTCACGGAATATTTTCATTAAAAAAAAGATATATGAAAAATTTTGATGGCTCAAATTACTGCCAGGAAACTCCCGGTATTAGTAAAATCTAATTGTATATGAACCATAATTTAAAATTAAATAAAAAACAAGTTTTTTCAACTGAAAGTAAGGAGCAACGTAAAAACTTAAAACGAACAGAAATTATTCCGTATATGAAAGGGGCTGCCCCCTACTCAGTACCCTGCTATCTAAGTTAAAGTTTTTAGTACTTTTAAAAAGATTTGTTTCTGTTTCTATTTAAACGATCCTTGTGTTTCAGGAGTCGTTCTTAAAGAATTGGGACAAAAGATCAAACCTTAGCGTAAAGAGTGGGGTATTTAGGAGGGGATAGGCCCTATTATACGCGGAGTAATTTCTGTTCGTTTTTAAGGTTTAACGTAGCTCCTTACTTCTAGTTGAGAAAACTGATAAAAATGTTTTTGGTTTTTTTTCTGATTGTTTTTCAACTAATGCCGAAAAATCCGTCTTCCTCTCCAGGGACAATTTACAACTCCCTCACAAAAAAATCCTCCATTAAAAGTTCATTCCGTGTAAAATTTTCATATCACCCCGGGAAATTACCCCCGGACAATTCGATTCTCGTTGCAAATTCCTCGCAGAAAATTTATTGCGGACGATTCCGCCTGAGAAATTCTCTTTAGCATACTTTCATTTGAAAAAAGACCTGATATTTATTTTGTCTCTGATCTTTTTTCATATCATGCTAGAAATCCCCTCTATGTGGAACATTTTTTCTGTAAATCCCCATCCAATGGAACGTTTCACCCCCAGGAAAATTGCCCCATGGAGACTTTCCCCTGATAATAATTCCCCCACGGAGAATTTCTGCCGTGGAATACCCCCCCCCCCCCCCCCGAGCTAAATCCTCAAAGAGAACTCCAACCCCGCTGAAAATTTCTCCCTTGGAATTCTTCCTGGACATTTTCACATGTAAAATTAAGTCACCAAACAGAAAGTAAGATAAATAAAAAGAATTTTGTATGAATTCTAGGAAATTCTCCCCGTGTAAAATTTCAGGTGGAAAGTTCACCCCTGGAAATTCCCCCAACAATAAACTCTCCCTGTGTAACATCCCCCCGCAGAAAATCAACCCCTCCCTGAAAAATGCCTGTACACTTTCGAGTAATAAATAGGGTACTATATGTAAACATTGGGCAAATCTCATACCTTGAAGCTCTTTACCTGAGAGCTTTGGGAGGTCATGTTATATTATCCCCAAAGACATATTTAGTGGATCTTTCAATTATACTGAACAAAATGGCTATCTGACAATGTTAATCAAATAGCCAGTCGCCCTATTTTAGGCCAATCATCCTTTTTAAAATCGGCTATCACTGTATTTTCCCCAAAGGCTACCTTGGGGAAAATAGGGTGTGGGAGGGGGCTATTTGCTCTCTAGTTTTTGTGGTCACTTAAAAAGGGCACTACAACTTCTTATTTCTATTCAAGATCAGCCCTCTCCTTGTCTTCTAGGACTATTGGTTCGATAAAATCACCCCTGGGAAGAAGAAAAAAGAAAACAAATAAGCACGCATCCGTGATCTTCCTTTGAGCAAAAAAAAAATTAACATTTCTGCAGATGGGACCTTGAAAACTCCACAGTAAAGTTCTCGTATACGCTGAATCTAATGGTTCGATTTTCCATAAGATTCCTTTACGTTTACGGAATGTTCCCGTCTTTTTCTTCAGAAACAGGGCTTAAACTGAATTAATCTTATTTATTTGGAACCAGCATATAAAGACAGTTCTTTTGATATATTTTTTGGTATCAAAATTCTGTTTTTATTTAAGTTTTGGCTACTATCCTGTAAGAAATGAAAAAGGATGAAATTCAGGTCTCAAAGCGAACCAAATCTGCTGGCGCCTTATCCCTCTACGTTCTTTTGTGTCTGTTTAAAGTTTATTATCTTACTTAATCGGAAGTAAAAGTTAATCGTTAAGATACCTTTGTGACTCTTTGGAAAAATTTTCGTTCCTGGGATCCTGCATTTGAAAAGTGAAAGCTGTAGTGGCATTTTGAGATATGCCACTCTCAGTAACTGGCTCTTATTTCTCCTATTCTTTGCATTTGAAGTTTTTATCCCTCGAAAAAATTGAAAAGGAAGATTTTGACATCACTATTTTGACACCACGCTTTCTCCCCCCCCCCCCCCCACAAGAAATCTCTTCACGTACCCTTATTCGGTGGGGAGTAGGGTACAAATGTGAGACAATGACAAGTAGTTACCGGGGAAATTAAAAAAAATTTGCGGTTGGCGAGGAAAGGTGGACTTGACGTTTTTATCTTAAAAATATGAGAAAGAGGCTTTTTAGCGCTACTCTCTTTCTCCTTAGAGAAATCCCCTTAGATATCCGATCCCCAGAAATAAACATGACATTCTGTTTTGGGTGTGTTTGTAGAACTATGAGAAAGGGAAAAATGGGTGAATCATATGGAAAAGGGTCAATTGTAAAAACCATGACACTTCACGGGGGTAAAGGAATTACCCCCCCCCCCCAAAAAAAAGTAATTGGGGAGTGTCTTTCCAAAGTTCACTTATCTCATTAGTAATCTGTCGCTAAAATGTCTCGATGAATATATTACATTTCAATTTAAATACATCTGCATATAACGAATGAAGTACCAATATGTCAAAGTTTATCGTACGAAAATGCGACTCAACTTTCCCTTTAACTTGGAACCACATCCACTCGGTCAAGAAGATATCAAAATTAGAGCAAGAAACTCTTTTCTCAATTTAACCCATCAATACAAAACTTGGGTTGTTTCTTGGAAATAGATTCGAAACAAAAACAGCTTTCTCATTTTCGTAGCAAACTTGAAGTTTTCCATCTCTCGAAATGGCTTTTACTCCCTTAGAAATTCAGTGTTGGAAGTCGCTTGCTCTGGACTTTTATTGCCGCACTGAGATCTAAGGGAAAAAAGGGAAATATGTTGTTCTGCAACTCTCTCTCTCTTGACTGGATAAAATTAAAAGACTATTTGTCATGAACGAGGGAATGTTATGTTGTCAAGTTGGAAAACATTATTAAAATTAAATTGCTTTGAGATTTTGTTGAAACAGGGAGCCTTACAGTAATATCCGGGTAAAATTTTAAATTTTTAGGTATGTAAAAAGTGCTTTGGGGACGATACTTCACAATAATCTTGTCCAATAACATCGAGTCTGCAATATGATACTATACTGATGGAAACACTGACACGGACACTTTATTAATTATAATCTGTCAGTGATAGGGTCAGATTTGAAAAAGATTTGGGGTGTATATAACATTAAGACTATTCTTATTTTTTTTTCTTTTTTTGTTATTTTTTCATTATTTCTATTGTTCAATATACTTTAGAAATTTCAGTTGCAAAATAAAAGTAATTCAGTTATGTACGGAAAATTAGAATAATGTCCTTTTTACAGTGCACCAACCCTTCAATTGTGGGCTTGTAAAGACCCTAACTATCTTAAGATCCTTTTGTTAGTTGTACATACTCCCCCAATGGTGTTATTTAACAAACATTAAGGGGGAATAAAGCGCATTTTTCAAAATAAAGGGAAGAGAAAGCTATATTTGCCATTTTTCAATTTGTCTATAAAAATACCAAAAGGAGGCATTTACCAATGAAAATACAAACAAAAAAGGTATATTTTTCAAATCAAGGGGCAGGGGCAGGAAGAACTAAGAGCTTATCCCCCCCCCCGTCAAATTTATACTGCTGCAATCCCTTAAAAGCTACTTCGACCTCCTTCTTATAGAACTATTCTATGCGTCTTGTTAATCCTACCAATGATACCTCTGATAGTATATGCTTACAGTGATTTGGAGGTGGCTGTGCATACGGATGGCATCCATATAGGACGCGGAGGTTTGACAAGTTATGTAATCGGTTCTACCATATCAAATATAGGCTCAGATTTGGAAAATTTGTGCATGTATCGTATCTGACTATTTTTTGCATGTTTTTATTTTTGATACTTGTACTTGTACTTGTACTTGGGTCACGTTCGAGCCTTGTCCAGGCCCATCGTGGCATCCAGAATTTGCCGACAAGCGTCCCTCCGTCGTTCTCTTTCCAGTGCGACTAGCTCGATCAACTGAATTCATTGTCTATTCCAGCGATGCCCGTTCTTCTTGAAACCTCCCATTGGCTCGAGGTCGGCTCTAACTTTCGATAACCATGTCTTTCTCTGTCCTCCAGGCTTCTTCCTCCAGTGCGTAAGGGGTTGGCATTTCAAGCACTGTTTGCTGGACGAGTCATCCGGTCGGCGCAGTGTATGCCCGAACCACGTAGACGTCTCGCTTTGACAACATCTGAGAAAAGTGGTATATCACCACATCTTCTTCTGATGACATCATTAGAGACGCGGTTAGAGAGACGCAGGCCAAGAATACAGCGTAGACACTTGTGGAGGAAGACGTTCAGGTCATTAGCTTCCCCAGCTCTGAGGGGCCACGTTTCGCAACCATAAAGAAGTACAGAGAGGAGCAATGCTTTATATATCCGGAGATTTGTTCGAAGGGAGATTTCATTTCGTAACCAGAGACACTTCCGAAGCTGAATGAATGCTGCCCAGGCTGCGGAGATGTGGCTTTGTATTTCGTTTAGAGCTTCGCCCTTGGTATTTATTAAGGAACCTAGATATTTGAAATTCTGGACCTCCTCGATTCGGACGCCATTTAACGTGATTGGAGCTTCATCTAGCCCAGAGGTGCGCATTGATTTTGTTTTCGATTGGCTGATCTTTAGTCCGGCAGCAAGGGATCTAGCAGCAATGTCGTCTATCATGAGCTGTGCTTCTGTTACAGACTCAGCCAAGATATCTTCTATTCTTTATTCTAACTTTTTTATTCTACAGCTACGAACTGAAAACGGGTATAATTGGAATTAGGTCTTTTATTTGATTAAATAAAAAACAATTTTTTCAACTGAAAGTAAGAAGCAACATTACAACTTGAAACGAACAGAAAGTATTTGGCATATGAAGGGGCTGCCCCCTACTCAACACCTCATTCTTTACGATAAAGTTTCTTAGTACTTTTAAAATAGCTTCTTATTGTTCTAATTAAAGGACCCTTGTGTTGCGGGAGTCATTCTTAAAGAATTGGGAAAAAAACTCAAACTTTAGCGTAAAGAGCGGGGTTTTGAGGAGCCCCTTCATATACCTAATAATTTCTGTTCGCTTTAAGTTTTAATGTGGGTCCTTACTTTCAGTTGAAAAATTTGTTTTTATGTAGTTTCTGATCTTTTTAAAATAATGTTAGGAGATTTGGCCCCACCTCCACGGAGAAACTCCCTCCCCACAAAAATATCCTCTAGACCAGTGGTTCCCAACCGGTGGTACGCGTACCCCAGGGGGTACGCGAAACCCTCGCAGGGGGTACGCGAAGGTCCCAAAATTAATTTAGTCTACATCTTTAAAACTTGTTTCTGACTCAGTTCCAACATTTCCCTCAAAATCAGATAACATAACCCATTGTACGTAATTTCAGACTCATTTTCAAAACTTTTGCTTTCAGTAACCCGCCAATTTTTCTCCATAGCCGTAAGGTCTCGATGCTAATTTTTCTCCATAGCCGTAAGGTCTTGATTTAAACTCAGCGAGTTCAGTATCTTGTCATCTGTTGAAACACGAAGTTCGTGAATTGTGGTTGCAAACAAAGATGGATAGATTCCTGATCAGGAATAACAAGAAGCCGAATGATGGTACCCAAAACTCTGAACCTGCACCTAAGAAGAAGAAATATGACGAATCATCGGTCAAAGTGCGTCGATATTTGTCAGAATACCTAGGGCTCGGATTTAGTGCGACAAAGTCTGATCCAGTGAATGCACAGTGCGTTCTTTGTGGTCAAGTCTTGGCCAACAGTTCCATGAAACCTGCGCAAATGAACCGGCATCTCAGTACTGTGCACCCTTCTCATGTCGGTAAGCCCATAGAGTTTTTCAAGCGTAAACAAGAAGCATTCGCTAGTAACTGTTTCGAAATTGCAAAAGTGGCATCAGTTTCTTCAAAGGCTCTCCGGGCTTCGTATGCTGTTTCATATTTAGTTGCGAAACAGAAAAAACCGCACACCATCGCCGAATGTCTGATATTACCAGCACTAGTGAAAGTCAGTGAAATAATGTTTGACACGAAAACTGCTACTGCCCTTCAGTCTATACCTGTGTTGAACAATACCATTTCAAGAAGGATAGAAGACATTGCAAGCGATATTGTCATGCAGGTTATTGAGCAAATAAAGTTGACGAAGATGTTTGCGTTACAGCTTGACGAAAGTACGGATGTGTCAGGTGAAGCCCAGGTGATCGTCTTTGTTCGATATCAAGATTGTTCTGACATAAGAGAAAATATTCTGTTTTGTCAAAACCTACAGTCAAGAACAACAGGAGAAGAACTATTCAAGGTGATTGACAAATTCTTCGCAGAAGGGGGCATCTTGTGGGACTGGTGTCTATCAGTTTGCAGTGATGGAGCTGCCGCCCTAACAGGGAAGAATAATGGGCTCATGGCCTGGATAAGGAAGAAAAATCCAAAGGTGAAGTGGTTGCACTGCATCATTCACAGGCAAGCTCTTGCATCGAAAAGGATGAACGCACATCTGCACGAGACCCTCAACGAGGCTGTAAAAGTGATCAACTTCATCAAAGCCCGACCACTGAACTCAAGAATGTTCAAGTTGCTGTGCCAAGAGATGGGTTCAGAACATCAACATTTACTTCTGCACACAGAAGTTCGCTGGTTGACTCGTGGGAAGATTTTAAACAGACTTTTCGAGCTTCGACAAGAACTTCATATGTTTCTTCTGGAGCAAAAATCTGCATTCAGTTCACTTTTTGAAAACCAGGACTGGGTCTGCAGGCTGGCCTATCTTGCGGATATTTTCGACAAACTGAATGACTTGAATCTGTCAATGCAAGGTTTCCGGACGGACGAACTCTCCCTGAATTCGAAGATGTGTGCTTTCATCAAGAAATTGGAGTTCTGGCTTAAAAAGGTTCAAAGAAACAGCGTTAGTGTCTTCCCGACCCTTGACAAGTTTGCGGACGATAGTGAAATTGATAACGTCAACACAATCTGTGATTGTATTCGGGAGCATCTGACAAAGTTGCGGGATGAACTTGTGTCATATTTCCCATCGATTATGAACCAAGATAGAACGCAGGATTGGATCCAAAATCCATTTGTTGAAGACGTGACCTCAAGCTCCGGTCTTAGTGACAAGCTTACAGAGAATCTGATCGAACTTGCCAGTGATCGCGCCTTAGAACTGAAATTCCAAAATGTAACTGTTTCCCAGTTTTGGCTGGAGGTGAAAGGAGAATACAAGGAACTAAGTGAAATCGCCATGTCTGCTTTGTTACCATTCGGATCCACTTACCTTTGTGAAGTGTCATTTTCGGCAATGTCATTGATCAAAACCAAACACAGAAACAGACTGAGTGTACAAAATGACCTTATAATTGCCGTTAGTGACATCGAGCCAAGATTTGATAATATTTTAGCAAAAAAGCAGCCTCAAGTTTCTCATTGATTTTGTACGTACATTTAAGCACCGTCATATTGGACAATAAATCTCGTGTTTTTGAAAATCTGATTTTAGTTAAGAAAAAGGTAAAACAACGATTCTCAAGAAAGGGGTACGCAAACTTTTTGGGCCTTGACTAGGGGTACGCGGACCGAAAAAGGTTGGGAACCACTGCTCTAGACAATTAAATCTGGGTGAAAATTTACCCTGGACAATTAATCTTAACCACTCCACGCGTAAAATTGAAACGGAAAAGAGAAAGCAAGATATATAGAAAGAATTTTGTATTTGAATTCTGGCAAATTCCCGCAATGTATAATTTCCCCTGACAAGTTCACTCCGTGGCCCTCTCCATGGAAAATTCTCCCGTGAAGAAAATAACAGCAGAAAATATGCCCCCCCTCCTTACCCAAAAATATATGCGTGCATCCCAATAACAAGTACTGTGCATAAATAATGGGTAAATCTTATAACTTAAAGATGTTTCCCCTGGGGCTGTGGGGGGGGGGGTCATGTCGTACCCAAAGCCATAATTATCGGGCTTTTCAATTATAATGAACAAAATGGCTATCTCAAAATTTTTATCGGACAATTTTGGGGAAAAGGGGCGAGGAGGGGGCGTTGCTGCCCTCCAGTTTTTGGTCGCTTAGAAAGTGCACTAGAACTTTTAATTTCTGTTCGGGTGAGCCCTCTTCCGATATTCTAGGACCATTGGGTTGACGAGATCACTCCTGGGAAATAGAACAAATGAACACGCATCCGTTCTTCTGGCAAAAAAATACAAATTTCGTATTTTTGCTGATAGGAGCTTGAAACCTTAACTGTGGGGTTTTCTGATACGTTGAATCTGATGGTGTGATTTTCATTAAGATCATTTGACCTTAAGAGGGTGTTCCCCCTTTTTTTAAAAATCAGGAAAATTTTCTCAGGTTTGCAACCTTTGATGAGTAAGACTAAACTTAATGAAATTTATATATTTGAAGTCAGCGTAAAAAAGCTGATTCTTTTGATATATCTATTTGTATAAAAATTTCGTGTTTTAGAGTTTCGGTTACTATTGAGCCGAGTCGCTCCTTGCTTACAGTTTGTTACAACGAACTGTAGTAAGGAGCGACCCGGCTCAATTGTAACCAAAACTCTAAAAAAATGGAATTTTGATACCAATAGCTACATCAAAAGAATCGCATTTTAATGCTGGTTTTAAATATATAAGTTTCATCAAGTTTAGTCTTACCCATCAAAAGTTACGAGCCTGAGAAAATTTGCCTTATTTAAGAAAATAGGGGGAAACATCCCCTAAAAGTCGTAAAATCTTAACAAAAATAACACCATCAGATTCAGCGTATCAGAGAACCCTACTTTAGAAGTTCTAAGCTCCTATCTACAAAAATGTGGAATTTTGTATGTTTTGCCAGAAGACAAATCACGGGTGCGTGTTTATTTGTTCGTTTGTTTTTGTTTTTTTTTTCTTTTTCCCAGGGGTCATCGTATCGACCAAGTGGTCCTAGAATGTCGCAAGAGGGCTCATTCTAACAGAAATGGAAAGTTCTAGTGCCCTTTTTATGTTACCAAAAAAATTTGAGGGCATCTAGGCCCCCTCCCACGCTCATTTTTTCCCCAAAGTCAACGGATGAAAATTTTGAGATAGCCATTTTGTTCAACATAGTCGAAAACCATAAGCCAACGGATCGAAATTCTGAGATAGCCGTTTTATTCAGCGTAGTCGAAAAACCTTATAACTATGTCTTTGGGGACGACTTACTCCCCCACAGTCCCTGTGGGAGGGGCTACAAGTTACAAACTTTGACTAGGGCTTACATATAGTAATGGTTATTGGAAAGTGTACAGGCGTTTTCAGGAGGATTTTTTGGTTGGGGGAGGGGTTGAGAAGAGGGGGATATGCTGGGGAAACTTTCCATCGAGGAATTTGTCATGGGGGAAGAAAATTTCTATGAAGGGAGTGCAGGATTTACTAGCATTATTTAAAAAAAAAACTGATAAAATAAATATAAAAAAGTTTTTTCAGCTGGAAGTAAGGAGCAGCATTAAAACTTAAAACGAACAGAAATTATTACCCATATGAGGGGCTCACCTTCTCCTAATACCTCGCTCTTTAGGCTAAAGTATTTTTAGTAATTTCAACTATTTATTCTAGGGCTTTTGTGATTCAGGGGTCATTCTTAATGAATTGGGACAAAATTTAAGTTTTAGTGTAAAGAGCAAGGTACTGATGAGGGGGCGAACCCCCTCATATATGTAATAAAAACATGAGAATGCAAAAGTTCTTTACGTAAGCTAATTTATAAGTTACGTATATCTTTTACTAATAAAAAGATTCATAAAAATTAAAAGTTTTAGTTGCCTTTTTAATTAGCCAAAAAATCGGAGGGCAACTAGGCTTCCTTCCCCGCTTTTTTTTTTCTCAAAATCATTCGATCAAAATTATGAGAAAGCCATTTAGCCACTCTTCTTTTTAAAACAGTAAAAAACTTTAGCGTAAAGAGCGGGGCGTTGATGAGGAAGAAGCCCCTTTCATATACGAAGTAATTTCTGTTCGTTTTAAGTTTCGTTGAAGAAGTTCAACGAAACTTAACGAAGTTCAACGAAGTTCTGTTCGTTGAAGAAGCCCCGCTTCCTCATCAACGCCCCCCTCTTTACGCTAAAGTTTTTAACTGTTTTAAAAAGAAGAGTTGAGAGAAAGAGTCAAACTTTAGCGTAAAGAGCGGGGCGTTGATGAGGAAGAAGCCTCTTTCATATACGAAGTAATTTCTGTTCGTTTTAAGTTTTAATGTCGCTCCTTACTTTCATTTAAAAAAAAAAATTTATCCTAAAGTACCAATGACAGCGAAGATGAAATCTGTTTGCTTGAATCGTTTATGTGGAAAAAATGCCAAACTATATGTATCTTAAAAAATTGGGGAAATTCGGGAATTTGATTTTAGATATAGAATACCTCCATGTGCACTTGCGCAGTTTTTGGTTGTATTGGGTGCTAAATTAAAAAAGGAAACGGTAGTGATAAATCAGCAAAAAGTAGGTCACATATGGCATGGCATAGCTTAAGCAGGGGAAGCTTTTCTTTGAGGGTGGTGCTGTCTTTGGAAATCAACGAATTGCTAAAGATTGAATTTTGGCGGACAAACAGCCTTGTCAAATTTAACTGATTAGCCATTATTTATTTGTTTTTGCTTTTCAACATGGCAACATTCACGACAATGTGATGTTGCCCTAAGAACCAAATAATTTCCAAAAAATCAGAACAAAAACTATAGAAAATCGTGGCTCAATTAAAAGATATGCATGCAACTCAATCTTCTCAACCCCCTTTCCTCCAATTTAAGCCGTGTTTAACTCGACCCCCATGCAACTCGACTCCATTCAACCTAACCTAACCTGTTTTCAGGATTGAATTGAATTGGGGTTCAGTTAAATGGGTTTCGTTGAGTTGAACGAAGACTGAGTCAAATGGCTTGAGTTGATGAAGTTGAATTAAACGGGTGTGGAGTTACATGGTAACCCAATCAAGACTAAATAATTTTGAAAGAACCAAAAGAAAATCAAAGAAAATCACGGGTTTAAATAATATACCTAAATAAATGAATAGACCTAAGATGCGTCAAGGGTGCAAAAATGGTTGTACCTTTTATATCCTTGGGTGTGGAACTAAATTATTTCCATTTTATATATGCGAGATCTTTTTATTTCAGTAATATGGAACCCATGGGTTGACAAAGCACGTGAGATTGCGGATTTTGGTGATGACGAATTTCCCAACATGATTTGTGTGGAGGCTGGTCATGTGTCAACTCCAGTTATTTTGCTCCCTGGCACTGCATTTGAGGCATCTCAAATTCTTCAAGTAATGTAGGTCCAAGGAAGATTTGTTTTTTAGCCCGGTGAAAGTCCTTGCCGCTAAAGCTCCTTAAAATTTGACGGAGGCGGGTTTTGAAGTATACGATTTTTAATGTAGTTTATAGGAAATGTTTTATCTGTTTTAGTTGCACTTTTTTTAAAGTTGTACTTTTATTGTACTCAATCTTGATGTAATGTATGTTATGTGGTGCACGATATTTGACTGTTGTATTGATATTTATTCGATAATTAATACGTGATATTCGATATTCAGTAATTCTTAGTAGATTTCAAAATGAATTTTATTGAAATGAAAATGTCATAATAAAAACTATTTGGACTAAAATTAATTAGGAACGCGATTGAATTAATTATTACTTAATGTGAATCAAGTTTAAATCCTAAATGCGTTAACTTTGTTGGTATTTTATCTTAGTGGAAGTTTCTTTTAACCATATGGCTAGCAAAATAGAAAATAAATTAATAAACAACAAAAAATAATACGTTCCCAGTCTCTCTTTAAAAAAAAAAGTCTCAGTGTTTTTGACATTTAAACGCGATTTGACGGATTCCTGGTTTTTCTATATTATATTTGTATAAAATAACTTTAGTGAGTAATTATCAACTTGGCTGTGATAGGTATCCGGATATCTTACACATCTGGTTGTAGTATCTGATTATGGTAGGTATCGCACGCATTGTAGATTTCACCGAAGAGCGTAAAAACTGAAATATCCCCTTTGGACTTTTTTATTCATATTGACAAACTTTTTAAAACACGTTTATCTAGCCTTCAAACAATTAAACAGGACAATTTTGGTATCAAAAGCTCAAAATTCTGCCTACTTTCACATTTTCAAAATGATGTTTGTAAAAATAGAACTTTTTCATTATTTTGGGATTTATATATTATGTTTCGTTTAACAATTAATACTCATTTGACTAGAAGTGTTAAATAAAGTTTTTTGAATGTCCCCTAAAAACTGGAATAACCACTTTGAGCTTTTTGGTTGTTATAGATGAACTACTGTTGGAAAGGCTTTTATCTAGCCTTCGAAAAAGACAACAAAATTTTGATATCAGAAGTTCAAAATATGAAACCACTTCTGCATTTTCGAAAAGACGATATTTCAGAAAAATAGAACTTACTTATTATCTTGGGACCCAAATAAAATATAGGAATCCATATCAAAGGAATAATTATTATATATGTTTTTTATTATATTTTTATTACATATAAATTTCAGTATAATTATCCGAAGTTCCTCGTTATGAGGGGAGCTTTCACCCCATTTGGCATCATACTGCACGTTTCATCCTATATTCATGTATATATACATAAGTACTCGGTTAATTGAAGGTATTGGCCGAGCGAATTTTATTTCACCGTAAAAATCGCTTTGACAAAAAGTTTTATATAATGCCTCTAAAATTACCGCCGTCACACTAAAGTCGCGAACAGTAAAACATGTGATCATGCAGTGAAGAGCGTAGGTTGTATTATGCAGTACATAACGGTACATATCTGGATTTTGATAAATGCAAATTGGATATATTGGCCAAGTGATGTCAATATATATGTAAAATCATATATAATAACCAAATGAGATAAATGTGTTGGTGAAAATTTGAGAATGAAACTGCTGGGTAATCGGTCTAATTGGACGATAATCGTTGAAATCGTGACCATTTTCGCTGCAATTTAACAATATCAATCTTTTCACCTTCCGCAAAGTTTGACAGCCGGTCCAAATTCATTAAAGGGGCTTCTCATCGGAGTGCATTTACTAATATTTGGGGGGGGGGTGTTTCTGATACGCTGTCTGTATACGCTAGGTCTGAAGCTCAATGATATGACTATTTAATTATATTTACTTTACCTTCATGCTGTCTTAAAGTAGAAAATACCTATTTCCATATATTGAATATCAACTAAAGTAGTATTGACATGTCAACATCTCTTTATATCGTGCACCCCTACTGTATTATAAATGTTAATGTTTTGCATTCTAAACTTTTGTTTTTCTTCTCTGTTTCTCCCTTAAGTTAGAGGCTTTACTGTCTGTGAGGAATTTAGGCTACTCTGCTCAAAATACTTTATATGATTTTTATTTTTTATTTTAGATCTTTTATGTTTTTGCTGTGACCAGATTTGTGCGTTAATATGCTCAATTTGTTTTTTTTTCTGACAAGGTATTTGCGCCTCTCGCCAAATCGTTCAGCTTTCTCTTTTCATATTTTTTTTTTCGCCCGGAAAATTACTTTTATTTTAGCCTCTATCGTCCTTCTGCCCCCCCCCCCTCCCTATATAAGATTGTATTTGATCAAAGTGGTCATTTGTGACTGTTTTGTTCTTCTTTCTACTAGGTTGAATTTTTCATTAGTGATTTCAATTGGCATTATAATCTATATACTAACAAACCTTTCGAAATGTTCATATTTTTATTTAAGTTAAGTGAGGCAAAATTTTGTTTATTTTTGTATCACCTGCTATCCCTATTAAGAATTATAATAAAAAACTAAAAACAAGACTTAAAACTACTTACTTTTTTATGTATAATACATTATCTTGAATGTTTAAATCATCACATAAAAATTTCATATCAATTGACCATATACTAGTTTACGCCCATTATGATGGTATTTCATTATTATTTTTTTAATATTATTATTATATCCCAGACATTATGGATAGGTCACGTCGGAACCACATATTTCATCGGTTCATGGATCAATTTTCTTTATGATGCTAGGTCGTCGACTTTTTTGAAGAGACGTAGTGGGTCACCTCCGAAGTTGTATCGCCCTCTATGTCTTAGGTCTTTCAGGTTGGCGGCTACCATGAATCCTTCCCTCAAAGGCAACTTTTGGCAGGTATAGTTTTTCTCATTCAGTGTATGCAGTGTTTCCACTTCTACCTATTTTTCGGGAGATCTACCGAATTCCCTATCCATCTCCTGACAAAAAAAGAAGATCCCGAAACTACCGAAAATCTAGAGAAAACGCTGAATCCCTGGAAAAATGTATGAAAAATGATGAAGAAAAATGTCTTAAGTCAAAACAGCTTTAAAATGAACGAAATACGACTACACTTAGTTTCAAAGTTAAATACATTTCATTATTTTTCGAGCTTCTATCTGCTTCCAAAGTTCCCCTTCGAAACAGAGTCAACTTCGACAAAAATTCATCGATGAAATCCCGCTTTTTTTTTCCCGAAATCGCTCTTTTGAGTTTTTAGAATGTGGTACTTTATTCACAAATCGCTCAAACACCTCCAAAAACATAACACAAAATGAAAAACAGTCCTACTGAAAATTCTACCGAACCCTGAGAGCCATCTACCGATTTTCTACCAGAAATCGCCGAGGTTTCCCAGATTGTTTGAAAAGTGGAAACACTGAGTACATGTGACCCAGCCACTTCAGTTGCCGTAATCGCAATTTCGGGAGAACTGTAGTTCTCTCACCATTATCACTGATTACACACATTTTTTTTTTTTTTTTTGTGGGACAAGAGACTAATTTTACGCGTAAGGCAAGAAATTGATTTTGTTTAAAGGGAAAATTAATTTTCTCTTCATTTTTTTCTGTAAAGTGATAAATTTTGCTTTTTTTTTTTCAATTATTATTAATTGTGGTAAAATAGAGAGACTAAAACTAATCTGCTACTGGCGCTGATCTCCTCTCGGCTCTATTGGCATACAGGCATTTCATGATCACGTGCTGATATATTCACTTATTACAGCAAGTAGTCAATCTGGAGAAAATAAAACCTATTTTTTTAGAATATCTGTCATTTTTGAATTCTGATTACTCAGCAAACCCCGATTTACTGGCTTATTGCCAGTAAAATTATTCCATAAGAAAGGGAATTTCACGCTCTACTCTGTGAAATTTTAAGCCAGTAAAGAAACGAGAAACTTTCAATTCATAAGATTTATAAATAATCTATTGGTTTTGAGTGCTTTGGGTCTCATAATTGAGTCTCAATATGAAATTGTCTGCACTTCGTGTGTAGCCACGTTGTCTACTAATCTCATTTATATAAATGTTTTGGATTCTATTAACAATTTACTTAATTTTGTGATATTTATGTTACTGAACCCCTCGGGAATGGTATAGTATTCAGGCGGGGTTTACTGGGCTTAGGCCCCCCCCCCCTGAAATCTTTGTCCAATTCGCAAAAACGTAACAAAAACGCATATAAGCAAATTTTTGATGCATTTTTTTCTAGATGTTTTTAAGTAAACTCAGCCTGAAAAAAATATCCCCTCCGGACGAAATCCTGGATACGCCCTTGTCTGATAGGTAAGATGTGCATGTCCTTACAGACTATGGCGGTCTTAATTCCCATTACTATCAATCATCGTATTTTATCCAAAATAAATATGTATTTTTAAAAGGATTTCCTCTATAATTGTTGTAAGCTCAGTAAGGGGAGAGGGAGGTACTGAGGGAGTGAAAAGTAACCCATCATAATAGTTGAATTGACCCCCTCACTTGGGAAATCTAAAGACCTTCTTGTCGAAATTGTTGTAATTTTCAATAACATTTTTCTAACTTCTTAGAACAAGTAAGGAGCATATGACTCTTTTGTCTTTTTCTTATTATGTATGCAAATTCCTATAGAAGATCTTCTTCCCCGCCTCTCTTCAGTTTGCGTTTTCTCTGCCTCTGAACTGTTTTGGTAGCGTGTACATTTGATGTAGTTAGTTAGGTAAGACGAAACACAGGCTGATTAGCCCATCTCGGCATCAAGAACTTGCTGGATCAAATGTGTCCATTGGGTTCTGTATTCTGCGTGGAGTTGAATAAAAACCTGAAACTCTTCATGCATTTATCACTATAAGGGAGGCGGGGAATCCTTGGGCAAGGGGGTGACACCCTTTCTGACGATATTATGCTAGAATTTCAAATATTTTTTTTTCTTTCTTGAAGAATGGGGCACTCCTAGTTGTACCTGGTGTGTCAGGCTCTCTCTTTCAGGTGCCTCATTCCGTCGCAGTTGCAGTTTGTTAGTGTATCAGAACTTGTAGAATGCATAAAATTAGTTTGAGTCCTCAGTTAGTAGTCTTTGAACTCAGTCAATAAATTTATAAATTGTTGGAAAATGGTGTTTATTTAAACAGAGTAGGTCAAAAGTTTAGAATTGACCTTATAAATAAATAAAACACGTTATTTGGAGGTTTTCTATGGGATATCAGGGTGATAGGGGTTTGGAATTTCTCTCCTCCTTCGCCCATTTCTAAGAATAAACGTATTCTGTTTCAAAATCTCAGGCATTGTTGACCTTAATGTAGAAATTACTGCTTAAAGGCCAGTTTTGTCTTCTTTATCTTTACCTTTTGGTCCATCCTAGGTATGCCTATGACCCACACTGATTCTTTATTTGTATTATAAGCTTTAAGAAGTTTGAGAAACTGCTTTAAGTCAATGACCCTAGTTGTTATGGTTTTTTCTTTTTTCATGTTAACTAGAAATACATCTGTTCATTGAAAACTATATTATTATTTCAGTAACCATCACAGTTTTTAAATACACAACTTTGATTGTGCGTTGTATACATAATGGTGTATGCAATAACTCTGGGAGACAATCCTAAATCATGGAAGCTTTTATCTGGCACGTTGACATCAAAATATTTTTCTTCTGTAGACCCACAAAGTCAAATAAAGAAAGACTGAATGTAAAACAAAAATATACACCAACTTAATTGTGTCTGATATAGAAATAGGAATAGCCTTTTTTGTATTGATACAAAATTTTATTTTTGTATTTATTCAAATTTTAATTTTGAATACAATTTTGTAGTTTTAGTATTCTATACTTGTCTGAAAGTCAAGAAAAATAAGGTTTAATCTGAAGGCTTCTATTTTGATCATTTTAAACGAAATGAAAATTCTAATAGAATTTCATCAATAATACTACCAATGGGATTTATAATCTGAGTTTTCTTATTAAAATATTTTTACAGATGTTTTTAAAATTGAAAATGCTTAAATATTTTTTTATTTAAAGCTAATAATGCAAAAAATGGCTTTGTTTATGTCCGTATTTTGAGGAGTATTATTGTGTTAATAATTCTCTTGTTCTATTTCTCTCTCTTTTTCCCTCTCTTTGGTATGGCTGTTATCTTGTCATTGCTGCTCTACTTTTTTTTTATATTGTAGATTTTTGATTTTTTCTAGTGTTGTTCTGGGAAAAGTTAGGCAAAGAAGTATTTCTAACCTTCCATGTTTCCATTAAGTATTGCTAGATTTCTTCTTCTTTTTTTTCCTTTTCTGCTTCTAATAAATAGTAATATAGCATTCAACATTATATTATGAGTCTCAGTTTTAATCAGCATACAGCATAAAATGGAATTAAAAAAATGGAATGGTATGCAAGTAACGGGTAAAGTTCTAAAGTTTTGAATTAAGACAATGAGAAATACATACTATTAAATGCCCGAAAATTTTGGCTTCATGTTCTCATGCCTCTATCAATTGGGAAAAAAAAATTCAGACTAGAAGTCGAAAGATTTACCATACTCTAACCATAGTGGGACCAGACCCGAAGGTTTTGCCTATATCCTTGGATGTTTGTCAAGGCGTTGCCAAACACTGTTACTTAATCTTAACTTTTTGTTAGTCGGGTTCCACTGAACAACATATTTTCATTACTGACCCTCTGAGACCAACGTAGCTGCGGACGCTCCTGCTCCGCCTCAATCCCTTCAGAGTGAAGCATTCAGGGTTGCTGAATATCTCAGCTAGTGGGAACAGACGCCAACCCCTGGTCAAATGTCGTTAGATGTTTTATGGAAATATAATTAACCCCGCAGGTTGCCATACCAGTGGGTTCTTTTTTAGCTTGGACAAACCCTTGCATCAAATGTATTAGTATACATTTTTTCACTATCCTAATTAGAGTATTACCCCTTCATACAGGGAAAACGTAATTTATCCGGATTTTTTTTTAAAGAAGAGATGAAATTTACTTGTGGGGTATATAATTTTTCCCCGGTGTTCAGGGTATGAAAATAAGACTTTATGAACTGGCACTAGTAGAGCGGCTGTATATAATTTTGTTTTTGCACATGTCCTTTCTCCAGATTTTGGCTCCAATATTTTATGTTTCTAAAATAGTTCTTCATATCTCTAATCCCTTGACTGTCAATCTTATTGACAATAATGAATTTAATAAATAATACTATCAAAGTAATTTATAATCTGAGTTTACTTATTGAAATATTTCTCCAAATGTTTTTAAAATTCAAAATGCAAAACATGGCTTCATTTATATCCATGTTTTGAAGAGTTTTAAAAAAAAAAACAAAAAAAAAAGTTTTTTACCTGAAAGTAAGGAGCGACATTAAAACTTAAAACGAACAGAAATCACTTCATATACGAAAGGGGCTGCTCCCTCGTCAACGCCCCGCTCTTTACGCTAAAGTTTGACTCTTTCTCTCAACTCTACTTTTTAAAACAGTAAAATCTGGAACAAGAATATCAGCTGTATGATTACTGTATTTTTTCTGCTTGTTACTTATCGAAACAGTATATCAAGGACTAGTTCAAATACTTTTAAAGGCTTCCATATTTTATGTAGAATAAACGGGTTGATTCTAATGTCTATATCCATGTTTTGCTTCCATATTGCATATATGGAAACACGGCCTTTTTAAATATATAATTCATAAGCAAACTTCTTTATAATAGTTTTTAGTTCCTACGAAGGACCTTTACTTATCGTTTACTGTCAAAAACTGTGTGATCCTAAAACTCATGAACGGGGGAAGGGGATTTTTGGTGAAAAGAGTATATTTGTTGCAAGCTCTAATTGAAACAATTTCAATCTTCACCCTTTT
Organism: Artemia franciscana; assembly: GCF_032884065.1. Taxonomy (NCBI): domain Eukaryota; kingdom Metazoa; phylum Arthropoda; class Branchiopoda; order Anostraca; family Artemiidae; genus Artemia; species Artemia franciscana. Next base: position 12,252,146 of record NC_088871.1, read on the forward strand.
TCACTTTTTCACAATCTTCACCCTTTTTGCTTAAGGCAATTTTCACCCTTAGTTATTCTTCAGTTTAAGAGCTAGAGGTGACTGTAGATTGTAAATGCTTTTAGAAAATTCAAAGGCAACGTCTCGAAAAATTTTTATTTAAAAAAAAAATTCTTAAAAAAAAGTTACCCTAAAAAATTGTTATTAGTATTCATTAAACTTATCTATTAACAAGTGAACTAAAATAATTTTTAGACAATTTAATAAGGAGGTTAATTCTAACTTTGCCTCTCTCTTAATCAAGCTATCTGTCTTGGCTTTTTCTACCATTAGCCATGGCTTAATGCCCACAACTATTCAATTTTAATTCAAATAGTCTGGAAGTTTTGAAAAAGGTTATTCCTTTTTTACCATTCATTTTCATGTATTTGGCTACTAAGAGCGTTTGAAAGAGGCAGGATAAATTGTCCTAAAACACACCTCTTCACATGAGGAGAGGGATTGTTTAAAAAAAGAGTGCATTTTTGTTTAAATTGTTAAAATATTTAAACAATTAGAACAGTTAAAATATTTTTAGATGGCTCAAAGGCAGCTCTCACCCACAGTTTTACCTCAGCCTTAACATATAGAGGCAGCTTTACAGATTTCAAATGCTTTTCAAGGGAAGTACTAAATGTTGTTAGAAGGATCAAAGGTAGAATTAATTTCTAGTGAGGGGCCCTACATGTGGTTTAAAATATGTGGATTAGAGACGTTGCCAAACCGTTGTTGGAATAAATAGACGTTGTTAGAATAAATCTTTTCGTTACATGAATTTCATAGAAAAACTAATATTTTTTTTTATATTTTTACTATTGAAAGTTTTATCTTTTCCCCTAGAAATAGTGAACTATGGTTTTTATGCATGGACTTTAGTTTGGACATCCTTTGTGAGAAAACGTTTGTTCATTTTAGGGAGTAGGAGTTTTAGTTGACTAAGATTTTCTTTTAGCCAGGTTAGCCTGGAATTTAAAGATTTTGAATAAACATAGTGTTTTTTCTATCCTGGTAAATATTGATGTGAGTTTTTGAACTGTAGAGGGGGGAGGATCGGAGATATATAGTGCAATCTATAATACTAAACTCAATTTATACCATGATTGTGTCTGGCTGACAAGGCAAACCTGATGGACTCCCTAAAAAATTATTGAGAAAAAAACAAGTTCAGATGCTAGAGGCTATGAATATTTTTATGTTTCTTATAATTTAAAATTATCAAAACCCCTGACCACCCTCTTGCTCAAGTATCTCAGCATTGTCATTTGGAATCCTGTTTTGTGAACCTCGTAAAGCATTTGTAAAAATGACAAAACAGATTTTAGGCTTGGAAACATCGCACAATTTCCTTGAGGATGTAATTTTTGAATCAAAAATAGTACTTTGATTATTTTAGTGCCTTTTTGTTGTTGCTGTATTTATGTCATATTGTTTCAACTATCTATAGAGATATCAAAGTTATATAGAGAAATAGTGTTCGCTTTTGCTCATCCTCCAGCTTTGAGCTTTGACTACCGAATATTGTGATTTTAAATAAAACGAAATAAAGTACTACTTATCATCCACAGGCACATACAACAATTTTTTGGGGGTAGGGACTTTTATAAAAATTGTTTCATATTTAAAGTAAGAAGTGCTCATTAACCCAATAAAAATTAAGATTTCAAGAGGAACCCTGACCTCGAGACTTTGCTCCTCCTCCCCTGCGTACATCCCCTATCTGCCTCTATTTGACTCTATACAGATGTGATATCTCTATGGAACAAATAATAATCTATTTTCATTTTTGTGTGCTTGATTTTTGCTTCCCTAGTGCTGTTTTATTTCTCGTGTTGTGCGTGTAATTATTTTTAGGAAGCTTTTCTGAGATTTCTGTTTGTAACGGATTGGTGGAGATATTTTTCCAATGACATCTAGACTAGGAGATTGAAATATTACAAATCATACAATGCCATTTATTTTGTTCTTTGACAACAAATTTGGATTTTTTATTATATAATTACTAATTTTAATTGCAATTATTATAATAATAATAAATTATCATCTATAATTATGTATAATTATAATGAAATAAATATATAATTATAATTGTAAGTCAGAAAAGTTTGTAGCTTCTCCACCATGAAGTTAAAAAATTATCTAATAAAGTAAATTTGAGGAATTGGCACAGTTAATTGGAGAGTTTTCAAAACTCGAGGCATGTGATAAGTCTTCCAGACTTAAAAGTTTTGTAAAAGCTAAAGCATGTAATTTTTGTGGCGTTAGGAACCACCATAAATTAAAAGTGTTTAGAATTTTGAAATGTTGTTGGCTTCTTTGGTCAGGGAATAATCTAGGTCTTAACCTAGGCTAGTGCCTATTTTGAGTTAAGCATATATTGCTATTGACAAGCACATTAAGGACCTATAAATTATTAAATAGTAATATAAATAGGCCCTCATGTGTTAATTGTGATACCGCTTACGGGAATTTATTTAACTAACGGGTCTCCTTCCCTGTCAGCCCTGTGTCAGCTGAAATGACACCACCGGGTCCCATATTGTCAAGCAGAGACATCTCCACTGCATTACCACAGGCTACGTAAAGATTACACTGATGGACTTTTTTTTAAGCTGGTAATTAAGTATGTAGACGACAAGAAAAATGTTGTGAAAGTTTTTTTGGAGGACTGTTGGAAATATTGAAGTTTCTTGACATATGATTGTTCATGTCTCTTTAAAAAAGACGACCCACGGCTCTTTCGCTTAAAGAACCATAGACAGTCAAAATGCAATATGTATGTTTTAATTAGTTAAGTGTAAGCTTACACAATCATGTCCTTAAAAGTCAGGAAAAATTCGAAATTCACTTTTTGAGCACGGGACTTTAGTGAAAAAGACCTCCGTATGCAGTTATACGGTTTTGGTAGTAGGGGGTGCCGAATTATAAAAAGTAAGCGTGGATGAAAAATATGCTAAAAACTATTGACACCAAAAAGTGTAAGAAGGCGTACTTGTCTCTGGAAATTAACAGATTGTTAATCTTTAAATTTTTGCTTAAATGCTGTGCCAAATTTAACAAACTAATTTTACTTCTACTACTAACAACTCACTAAAGCACCAAGCCGCCTGAAACCAGCACAGCTACGTGCGCTTCCCTTCCATCCCATTCCATTTAAAACCTCCCTCTTTACTCCCTCCCAAGAAGTTCTAACTTCCCTTGAATTGTTCCGTACGACCTTCTCCCACCCAATTTGGGGACGATCTGCTTTTCGTCTGGTTCTAAATGGTTAGCTAAAAAGGACAATCTGTGGCGTTGACTATTCTACCTTTAACATCTTCACTGCGTCCACCCTCTTTACGGATAATACTATCTAGGTAAGTAAAGCTATCCAACTGATCGATCTTCTCGTGACTCAGCATCACCTCTTCACCTTCACTTATTCCTAGTCTTAGTGAGTTAGGTCTTCTTAACATTAATTTTTAAAGATTTTCTTGTGCCCTAAAATCTCAAAACCTCCAAAAAATTCATTTTAAAAATTTTTTTCTAAACTAGCTAACGCAATTATGGCTAGTGCTGCAAATAATTTAGGCTACCTTTCACAACATACTGAACACCGAGCTAAATTAATCACTTAACTAGCCAAAAAAAAGGAACAGAATTACTAAACAATTAGTTCTGCAGTGCACTGGTTCAAGCTTGTTCTTGTGGCGTGTGTCTCGGTTGACTGCAGCGGCGAAGGGTAGGGGGGAACGGTGTTTATAACTCAAAAGTACGGAGTGTGCAAACTTACACATCAAATGGTACGTGTGTTCTTTAAGGGTTGGGATTCGCAGAGCTGCCAGGGCAGATTCTGAAGTGACAGAATCTGCCCCCCATTGCACTTCCTGGCTGAAGGGCCAAGAAACGGAGATCAGCACCGCCGGTACGGACTGTAAAGTCTAATGCCGTATCCTTTACCCTACCTTACCTGAAGTGACATACTTGGTTCCTAGGATGATTGGTAACATGCATAAGGAAACGGGGCATGCATAATCAAGTGAAAGACATGTACAGCATGGGTATGCAAACATTAATTGCTTTTTAGGAAACCCGAATCGACGCAACGTAATTAAGGATTGCAGCGCATAGTTACCCTTTCTTACAAGCTTCGTAACGTGGGGACTAAATGACCAATCGTTACTGAACGTCACATCATTACAAGTGCAGTCGAAGGGGTAGGGTATCATGAATCAGGGCAAGCAACTTCCCGTTTCAGAGGATTGAAGCGCATCACTTGGTCTAATTAACGTTAATATGAAGCGCGTTTGAACTCCAATGATCTTTCAATTTTTCTTTCAGGTCCCTATTGAACTGGGGGATTACTCGAAACCTTTCAATGAGCTTGTATTTTAGCAAGGCACATCACACACAAAATCGAATCTTTCGCCAATGGTGCCACGCAAAACATAGTTATTGACGGCTAAGACCTGGAAAGCAGCAAGTAAAGTGCCTTGAGGAGCGACACTTGTCGATGCCGACCCTCAGAGCCAAGATCCTCGGGAACAAGTGCATCGACGCACAGATATTGATGTCTCGGGAAGTCTACTATCAATAGTACCCATCCGTTTCATGTTCTGCAAAGCTCTGATGTGGCGTATTAAATCGAATGAGTCTAGGCAAGCGCTTATTTGTGACAATAATTTGCGATATGTCAACGACTTGATCACTTTGGGTAAATTGGAGGTTAATGATATGGGTCGGAGGTCATGACAGCATTTGGAGTAATTTACCTTAGCAATTACACGCACATAAGCTTTCTCCCAGGCTTTTGGGAACTTTTGTTGATAGCATTTTTATCTAGGATGTTGTTTTCGTCAGCATATTTTAAGTCCAGGAGAGTTTTACTTCCCCATTTGATTCTTTATTCCCCATTGCCTTTCTTCTGCTCCTTAAGAAAAAGTCCATCGAAATGATCCTTAGAAATGGGGATTGAACAGAAGCCTTAACTCCTGATTCAATACGAAACCAGCTACCAGCCTCATTTCCTACCTTAATCGCAGCAATGTCATTCTCGCACATAGCAAAAATAACTTTAGTGTGTCAAACTAATTTTACTTCTTTATTTTCACAATTTAGCGTGACAACATCGAAGAAAATGTTATACTGGCTTGAAAATTTCATAATATGGAAAATTGCAACAAACAAAATCTTAGAAAGTCGTGGTTTTCATGTATGAATAGACCAAAGAGGGGTCCAAGGGCCAAAAAACTTTTTGATTTGTAGTCCTTGGTACTTTAAGATTGATGGTATTTTTGTTTGCTAGATATTAAAATAGAAAGCATTGGTTGTGACTTGGAAAAGAGAAATCCAGTTTTTCCATCGTACATTCTGTTAAACCTTATAGGATATCTGAAATCCCTCTGTTTTTTTCATTTTTGCCTGAATAAATCGTTCAAATTGTTGAAAACGATTTTATTACTATCGAAAATCATAAATAATGTTATCTATAAAAAAGATAAGCGATTAATTCTTATCATTTAGTCTTTGAAATATTATATTAAGGTTAAGGTAAATAGTATGTGCCATATCCTCTCTTAAAAATATCTTCTCTTTTTTTGAAAAAAATTCAGAAAATGTATACCTTGTATATAAATTCAGTTGAGGTAATCGTCTGTTAAAGGAGGTTGATAACCCTTAAAGAGGCATGGAGCACCGCTACTTTTGCGTACTTAAAGAACTTTTTCTTAAGGCTCGTTTTTAGTTTAATTTCTACTTATGTAGAAATAAGGTGCAACTTAACAGCTCTTTCTCTTTTAAGAGAAAGACTTTATGCTTAAAGTGCAAAAATGAAAAAAAAAAAACTAAAAGGCAAGAACAATCAAAATACGTAGTATACTAAATAGATCCCAAATGTGACCAGTTATTTGGTTTGAGACGGGGGTCAGTGGCGTGATTATAAGCTCAGCCAGAGTCGACCCAGCTCTAAATGGGTACCTCGAGAAATCTAGGGATGGTAAGCAGGAAGGGTGTGTGAAAGCACAGGATGGTCGGCCCCCAGCCCCCCATCACACTTCCTGGCTGAAGGGCCATGAAATATATCAGCACCACCGGTGCTGATATTCCCGAGAAGCTAATCCGTCTAATAGTTGCCGTGTACGAAAAGACAAAATTATGTGTTAAAATATAGGACGGTAACACATGCGGCTTCAATGTGATGTCTGGCGTCAATTAAGGCTGTTTACTGTAACCTCTCCTCTTCGTCCTAGTTGTAGGCTACATCTTTAGACAGATAAATGAGCATGTAATCCGGATTGCAGGAAAACTTCTTGAGGATGTCGACTTTGCCGACAATGTTGGGCTCATAGAAGCCGACATGCAGAAGCCTCAGGAATTTCTGAACAAAGTCGCAGAGAAAGTAAAACAATTCGGACTACATATCAACGCCACAAAGAAAAAAGTTACATCCATCTGTAATTTACCCATGGGAATCTAGCTAGGAGGACAGGACATCGAACAGATGACAGAGTTCAAGTACTTAGGAGGTATAATCACTTCCGGTGGCAACTTTGAAAAAGAATTGCGCACCAGCATAGCCTTGGCCAACCCATCATTTCAGAGACTTCTACCAGTCTTGAACTACACCGAATACTCGCTGAAGTTGAAACTCAGGCTGTTCCATAGCAATGTAATGTCTGTCCTGAGTTACGCTATGGAATGTCTTAAGCTAACTGTGGAACAGGAAAAACGCCTTACCACCTTCGAGAATAACTGTCTTCACCAAATCCTTGGAATCAGTTGGAGAGATGTGTCAGCAACAACAAGATTCGTACCCGCACAAGCAAGACAGATATCGTAACTGTTATGCGGCAACAGTTACGACAACATTCTTACCATCATTCGTTCATGCTCACAGTCATCAGGATCAGGAACAAACTGCTATTCCCAGCCGAAAAGATTAAATCACCGGAAGCCTTCTCCAAGAGCCTAAACATAAACATTATGTCGAGACTTTCAACGTAGGACGATTTTAAATGGCAATCATGTCGCAGTCGATCCGCTTTTCGCCCTGCCATAACATTTTTCTTTTAATAGGGTGTCAGTATTGTGGAATAAATTATTATTACAACGTGGATGGCGATACCTTGGACACCGTATGCCAGATCACAGACTTCCAAAAATGCTCCTCTTATGGCGACAGGAAGGCACCTATCATGGAGGAAAACCAAAAAACACGCTCCGTAGGACGTATGAACGGGACAGAAGAGCTCTCCAACGAGTCTCATTCCAGATTGGGAAGACATATATGCAGCGGCTCACATGAGAAAAGATTGGAGTCTACTCACGGACGTCCTGTGTGCCTCTGGAGTCACTGGAGGAATTAAAGGTCTAAGGTAATGACACAGGTAAAATTTCAAATTGTCCAATACGGTAAGGTAGAAACTGTCTTCATTTCTTCGAAAAGCTGCCTGTAATTTATTATTCGTAGCACTAAACAAAGAGATATAATGACTAGAAAGATCATGTAAACTCAAATCAAACAGTTCGTGGTAACGAACTGTAGTAAGGAGCGACCCGGCTCAATAGTAACCAAAACTCTAAAAAATGGAATTTTGATACCAATAGCTACATCAAAAGAATCGCATTTTAATGCTGGTTTTAAATATATAAGTTTCATCAAGTTTAGTCTTACCCATCAAAAGTAACGAGCCTGAGAAAATTTGCGTTATTTTCGAAAATAGGGGGAAACGCCCCCTAAAAGTCATAGAATCTTAACGAAAATCACACCATCAGATTCAGCGTATCAGAGAACCCTACTGTAGAAGTTTCGAGTTCCTATCTACAAAAATGTGGAATTTTGCATTTTTTGCCAGAAGGCAGATCACGGATGCGTGTTTATTTGTTTTTTTGTTGTTTTTTTTTTTTGTTTTTTTTTCCCCAGGGGTGATCGTATCGACCCAGTTGTCCTAGAATGTTGCAAGAGGGCTCATTCTAACGGAAATGAAAAGTTCTAGTGCCCTTTTTAAGGGACCAAAAAATTGGAGGGCACCTAAGCCCCCTCCCACGCTAATTATTTTCCCAAAGTCAACGGATCAAAATTCTGAGATAGCCATTTTATTCAGCGTAGTCGAAAAACCTTATAACTTTGTCTTTGGGGACGACTTACTCCCCCACAGTCCCCGTGGGAGGGGCAACAAGTTACAAACTTTGACCTGTGCTTACATATAGTAATGGTTATTGGGAAGTATACAGGCGTTTTCAGGAGGATTTTTTTGGTTTGGGGGAGGGGTTGAGAAGAGGGGGATATGCTGGGGGAACTTTCCTTCGAGAATTTGTAATGGGAGAAGAAAATTTCCATGAAGGGAGAGCAGGATTTACTAGCATTATTTAAAAAAAAAACAATTAAAAAATAAAAGTGAAAAAGCTTTTTTAGCTGGAAGTAAGGAACAGCAATAAAACTTAAAACAAACAGAATTACCCATATGAGGGGCTCACCTCCTTCTAATACCTCGCTCTTTACGCTAAAGTATTTTCGGTAATTTCAACTACTTATTCTACGGCTTTTGTGATTCAGGGGGTCATTCTTAATGAATTGGGATAAAATTTAAGCTTTAGTGTAAAGAGCGAGGTACTGACGATGGGGCGAATCCCCTCATATATGTAATAAAAACATGAGAATACAAAAGTTCTTTACGTAAGCTAATTTATAAGTTACGTAAATCTTTTACCAATAAAAAGATTCGTAAAAAATTAAAAGTTCTAGTTGCCTTTTTAATTAACCAAAAAATCGGGGGGCAACTAGGCTTCGTCCCCCGCTCTTTTTTTCTCAAAATCATTCGATCAAAATTATGAGAAAGCCATTGAGCCAAAAAAAAAATATGCAAATTTCGTTTTGATTATTCCTCTGCGGAGAGCCAAAATCAAAACATGCATTGATTCAAAAACGTTCAGAAATTAAATAAAAAAAAACAAGTTTTTTCAACTGAAAGTAAGGAGTGACATCAAAACTTAAAACGCACAGAAATTACTTCGTATATGAAAGAGGCTGCTTCCTCATCAACGCCCCGCTCTTTACGCTAAAGTTTTTTACTGTTTTAGAAAGAAGAATTGAGAGAAAGAGTCAAACTTTAGCGTAAAGAGCGGGGCGTTGATGAGGAAGCAGCCTCTTTCATATACGAAGTAATTTCTGTGCGTTTTAAGTTTTGATGTCACTGCTTACTTTCAGTTGAAAAAACTTTTTTTTTTATTTAATTACAAGCAACATCAGGGATACATTTTCCACTGTTAGTTACTTTTCTCCATGAAGCTTTATCCCTAGGACTGTCCCCTGCATTTAAACGAGCACGGCGTAAACTACTTTAATAATCACGCTTAGATTTCTGTTTGATTGTGAAGACTGCACCAGAAGCAGGAAGATTGCATGCAATCCAAATGCACAGCCAGAATTTCACTTAGGACTTGGCACGATTCACTTCAGGATCAATGTTCCAAAGAGGCTTCTTAGTACTGGATCGAATCCGCTCCACTGGAACTGCAGTACCCACGGTAGCTTTAAGGCAGGCAACAATCTGCTAATAGTACGAGTTAAAATCGAGGCGAGCGAAATTCGTTAAGACAGAAGTTTGCGATGAATGATATTGCACTTTAATGGTAGATATCATTGCAGTTAAAGTCACAATGAACAGAGTGCAACTGGCACGTTTTCAATTATAATTATAGAACCACTTAGATTTTGAAGGAGGGGGTGCACTAATCATTGGGCATAACAAGGACCACTTTAGAATCAGATGATCATCGCGAATTTTTTCATCATCAATGTCAACAACACAACCGATCAGGGAAGCACTAGATAAAAAAACGTGATCTAGGTTATATTTGAATCCACCTTTACTGTGAATATACGTGAAGGCCTGGTTTTTCACTGTGATTTGAAAGCCATTAAGAAGCAATTCTAACAAAAGGGTTGATCTGCCTGAATCCTGATACAAATCATAGTTCAAGTCGCAGGCCAGAAGCCAAATCAGTTTCTTGGAAACTAGACTCTCTTTGAGTGACTTAAGACAGGAGCATTACTTGGCAAATGCAGACAGAGAAGCAATATTGCGGTGAGCCCAAGGAAGATAAATGTTCAAAAAGGCCTTATTATTGCTTTGGATAGCCAAGATGTTATCATCAGAATGAATCACACAAGGTTTAGATGTCTCTGCGGAAAAATGCTGCCAAGCCATCTGAAGGATGGCCTTTCGTTTTTTCTTGCCTCATGGTTATATAAATGGTGGGAGGAAGATTCTTTTAGATAGGAAATATTGGGCCTAGTAAGTAGATGCTCTTGCAGAAAAATAATGTCATTAGCAAGTACATTATCTAGCTAAAGATCTTTGTCCTTTGTACCATTTATGTTCAGACATGAAAAGCTAACGTAAGTCATTTTGTAGCTTTAGGCATAGCTTTTTTTAACACATCGTATCTCAAACTATATGACACAATATGATCTTTTCCACAGTCAGCATACTTAGGCCAAGCATTGCAAGGCATATCTTTAGCATTGTTATGGGGGCCTGCACACCTAGAGCACTTAATTACAGAGTGGCCAAGCGGGCAATCGGCTAATATGTGTCTGGTGCTTTGGTATCGTAAACAGAGCCTGGGTATTTCTTTGTAAACAGCGACTCAAAAAATTTGTATCCAAGACAAGATCCCGAGTTAAGAGCAATATCATGGGCAGCCTGATCCAAAAACTCAAGCCCATAGGCACGTGAAGATCCAATTTGAGTAGCCTGAACAAGTTGTGGGATTACTGCTTCGAGATCGACATAAGTAGTGCCACTAATGACATTTCTTACTATACCGAGTAAATTCCAATCTATGTTATTTTGAATTGTGATAAACTGTTAGCGAAACTAGTCTAGTTTTAATTATTAATAAAACAGTATTTTTAGACACTAGTGATTGGTGCATTATCAAATTGTATTATTAACAAGTAGCTTGGATTTTTCAATTGCTGGAGTTGATAGCTGTGACATTTCAGTGAGTTACAGACTATTGTTGTGAATTAGTATATCAATTGGCAAAAATATAGGAGGATGTAGGCAACATGTATTTTTTTAAATCTAACAGAGATTTTTTCTTTCATTTATTAAAAAAATAATTCAAGATGTTTGCTTAATCCAAGATATTATCTTTGGATAAAAATATTAACTATGTTTCATTGTGAATGGGAAAATTCCAAAGTGAAGAGACTCGTGCAAAATCCCACAACTTATTCTGCTTAACTTTAGCTACTTACGGAATGTATATCAGGTACACTACCTATTTGTAAACAGTTGGCTTTTTACATTATTCACGGCTTTCATCCTAGAGGCAACAGAAGAATTTTCATCCAAAAAAGCATATTTACTGAGCTTAAGCAAAATGGATTTTTCGAAACTTTAACCTAGTGCTATATGGGTGTATTGTCAAAGAATATGGAAAGAAGGCTGCAGGAGGGAGCTGACTGCTTTCTAATCACATGTTTTAAAGGAAACTGTAAACTTTGATAGCTGATGGAATCGGTCTCTCTTGAAATATTTAAGATCACCCCTTTCCGACGAAGTGCCTAAGGAAAAATATACTGGAGGCTTGAAAGTTGCCAATGAAAGTCAAAGTTGGAATTTCTTAGGTCTACCTGTGATAGAAATCCACCCACAAAGTAAATGAAACAGCTTAGAATCTAAACTACATGTTTCTTTTGAGAAAAATTTCCCCTAAGAAATTTGACGGACATTTTTATAAAAATATTTATTTATTCGTGTATTGAATTTGTGATTTGGCTCATTCCTGGGTGTTGAATTCGTGATGACCGCGCAACATAGCCATCTATTTCTTGAGAAATGAAAGCTTTATATTTGGCAATGACGTATGTTTTGAATCAAAGAAGAAATTAGCAAAATCTTTGAAAAATGTCTAATTTACAAACCATAACCATGGCCAACAGGTCAAAGATCGCTGCTGAAAGATATCTAACTGATATTTCTTCCAGGTGTTGCATCCCTGGATGTCCTACAGGTATGGCTGTAAGGTTTTTTTTTAATGCAACCAGTTGTTTTACTCATTATTTTTCTCACCTGATTTATCAAGCTGCTGCATACAATTCACATGGAAATTATTTAAAGAATTATCATTGACGATCAGGCCTCTTGCATCTAACCATCTAGCAACAATTTTCTTGATATAATTAATAGTCAGACCTCAGTTAGGGGAATAGGTAGGCATAGAAGAGTGAAAGTGACCCTGCACAATTAGCTTAGCCCTAGGTAACATTTAGTCTTATGGAATATTATGAAGAAAAAAATAATAAGACCAAACAGTAGTGCCATTTGATTCTGAATCAATGCCTAGGTATACTGACTGCTAGGCAACCATGACAATAATGCCCTATGCCCCCTAATAGGCTACTGCCAGATATAGCCATAAAGGTAACACTATAGGAGAGAGGCTGCTTTAAAGGAAACATATTAATAAAATAAAAGGGTATAAGTCCAGAATTGAGGCAGTTGAAAAGGAAACATATTAACAAAACAATTCTTACTTCATAATAGGCCTATGCAGAATAATTATAGTTAGTGCATTTTGAATACAATTCTGCTGAACTTTACCCCAACCCTGCCCCCACAATATGCAAACATATAAGTTAAATTATATAGTCCCCATGTATTTTACCATGTAACACTCTTGATTCAGTCTGTGTATCTAGCCTATAAATTGAATCAAGTGCATTGAAATTTAGAACCAGAAAACACATTGAAAGTATATAATTTCCGCACACCAAGCACCACCTCCCTTCTCTGAAGATCCCATATATACCTACCTAGCTTGAGGTAGCCTATATAGGCCTAGGCTGTCTAAAAATCAGATTATCATGTTTCCATAGAGGAAGGCAAAGGGTAGCCTACTTTGTCAGAGCAATGACTTATATTGAAAAAGAGCTTAAAACAAGGAATCTAACATTACTACTTTTATTTTATTAAGATATTTCCTTTAGAAAAACCTCTCTTCTACAGTTTTATGACTTTAAATAAAGAACACTGTAAAACAGGAAAAAAGCCTCTCATCACATTTGTTAAGGATAAAATAGGGTCAAATACTGTCTAAACTTTCAGGTACAATATTTAGAAAGATAACTAAAGCTTAAAAAGTAAATGTCTATTCTCAAATACATGTGTTTTTGTTTATGTTAATGTGTTTCTACAAAATTTGATTAGAATATTAAGAGGTAAATAGTATTAATCCATATTTTTCTTGCAACTTGAGTAAAATTATGTTTATAACCTTATCATTAATGAATAGGCTACCTGAAAATTTTCTTTCTTCATTACTTAGAAGGCAAGACTATAATCAATTAAAAAAGTAGTACTATTTCATTCCCCCATAGATAATTTCCAAATATCATAGTTGCTATTCTCACTACACCTCTTTAATTTACCTTAAATTGCAGCTTGGAGTGATATAAGGATTATCCATCCTTGTGATGCTCCATGAGAAAAAAAGGAATTCGTTTGGTGTAGATTGTGGCTGTTAGATTAGACTCTTGTGGAGGACTCTGCAGCTTCCCAATTGTAAAGGAACTCCTGGCAGAGCCATTCCCTATCAAGGTGGGACTTGAACATGTCAATTGAAGTAGCAGAAACTGTTTCTTCAGAGAGCTGGTTCCACATATTGATGATTCTTTGGCTGAAGAAGTGGCTTCTATGTCTACTCATGGAATGCTGCATGGAGAGATTCAAAGAATGTCCTCTAGTACCAGAATGCAAGGGCTGTGCAAAGAGACCGGGAAGGGTATTTTTAGAGAGGATTTTTTTGGTTAAAATAATGTCACCCCTTTTCCGTTGGTATGTCAGCGTTGCCAGCTTCAAACGACGTAGTCTTTCTTTGTATGGAAATTTATTCATGTTGGCAACCATCTTAGTGGTACGCCCAAAGTTACAGCCCAAAATAATATACATCTGAATTGTTGTCCATTTTATGTCATGTCATTTTTCCTAGTTAACAGGATAACACTGTAGAGTTACAGCTTTTCTGAAGGAAGTGATGTTGAACAAAAAAGAGTTGCACTGTTTGATGCCATTGCATCAATTAGTGAAAATTGTTATTTTTCAATTTATTCAATCAAAATATTAAAAATGGAATTTTTCAATGAACATACCCCCCCCCCCCTAAAAAAAGAATCTAGGGCGCATGAGTTCCTTTGCTCTCAGTTGATACCATTCATTTTGTAGATCTCTTTTGAATTGAACTATGCTGACAATATTTTGTATTTAAGTAATTCTTTTTCCCGTTTTGAAAAGTTTTATGAGATGAAAAGCTCATATAAGAAAATTGGCCTGTCTTTCAACAAGACTGAAACAGAGTTTATTGTCTTCAATTGTAAAGAAAGTATTCCTGTCCCAGCAGCAAAACTTTATGACAAGACAATAAAATCTTTTGTACTTGTACATTATGTAAGAAACATGCAAGAATTTGGATTACAAAGATCAGATGGGACAATAACCAGTTAGTTTGTAATGTATAGAATATAGTGTCTCATCATGGATGCTCAAATTAAGGATTGAGATTTGCCAAGGACTGAAAAGCAGGCAATTACATTATTCTAGGATAAGGAGTTGTTGTCCAAGACAAAACAGTGCACCAATGGACACACCATGAATTTGTACTCTTACAAGAAGCAACATCTTTAGAAGTGTAACCTAACATTCATTAGAATTGATTAAGCTTCACTTCTCAAGTGTTTCTCATATAATACATAAGTACCAACTCTTTATCAAGTATAATGAATCTTGGACTACCTGTGGATTGTAGTGGTAAATCAACTCATCTTTTGTTAATAGATGATTTTAATAGTAAAGTCTAAAAAGCTTACAGTAGGATTGTATCTTCAAAAGCTTCATACATGTCATGTGTTGATGTTCTCTCCTTTTTGGATTTTCCTATCTGATAAGAATAAATGCACAGTGCATTCTTGTTTCTGTAAAACAGTTTTTTTAAATCTGTTTTGTGCTTGCCTCCTTGGAAGCATAACACAGCTATTATCAACCAATATAATATACCAAACCCATACATGGTTGTTCAGAAAAGACAAGAAATTTTTTATATGAGTTTAACAGAAAATTAACCATAGGATGCTTTGTGATATTAGAGTCCATTCACTGTTCTCCTTCTATATATTTTTGCAAATTTTGTTTGATATTTTTTTGTACTCTACTAGTGACATTATGTTTTTTTGTGGGAAATAAAGTTCATTCATTCATAATATCCACTACTCCAGCAATGTGCCAATCCTTTGACCACACTGCTTATCCAGTTACAGGATTTAATAGAGAAAAAAATGGGTGCATTATATACTGTGTTTTCACTGTTTATAAAAAAATTTCACTGTTGATAAAGGTCCTAAATGTGGAGTCAAAAAATAAAATATTATTTTATTTATATTATTTGAATTGTTTTTTTTCCACTGTTTTATTTAAGTTATACCCTTTTTTCTTTTAAATTAGGTTCCAGATGTAGCCCTAAGCTAGGCTATATATAAAACTGAATATATACAAGATTCCATTACTGACATAGGGACAAGGTGAACACTACTCAATGGCTTTTTTATTCTGACAATGGCTTTTTTGTTCTTTTCTAGCTCAATGCTTGAAGCACTTGATGCATCTTTTAGTGCTGACTCAAGTTTATGGCCACATAGGCTTAAAGAACTGTTATTTTTTTTATAGATTGGCTACATTTGGCAGTGTGAATTAATTGATCAAATGAACAAAGTCAGAAAGTTCTGTATATAGCCTAAGTACATGTATGGCTCTATTAGAGAGGGGGACTGGGGATTACATGTGAGTGTAGGCTAGCTATTACTAACTATAGAAGTAGCATTAAAATGTACATAGGGTGGTATATTCATATTTTGGCTAGAAAAGCTATCTAAATATCAATAACTTTACTTGTATGTAATGCGAAATGCTTTAATAACAAAATTTTTACATCACAATATTTGAAAATTTCTGTTAATTGTGTTTTAAGGGTCTACTCAACTTGAATTTATGGGCTTTCACCATGTTTTCGAATTATCTGAAATAGTATAATGTGTCCATTATATCTCAAATTAAAAAATGAAATTTGGTTATCCTGGCTCTTCTGAAAGAAACACTATAATAATAAAACAAATCTACCTTGTAGTTCTGTAATCAGTAACTATTTCAAACACAATTCTTGCCATTGTGTCTTCCCTCTAATTGCATAGTTTGAATTGTAGAGGTCGTTTTTCATAGAATTAAAAAGGTAACAAGTTATAGAGATAAACCAAATTTAAATTCTTCCTAGACTTAAAAAAGTAACAAGTTATAGAGATAAACCAAATGTAAATTCTTCATAGACTTAAAAAGGTAACAGGTTATAGAGATAACCTGTTAGTAAAAATTAAACTATTAACAGCATGTACTTGAATTAGAAAAATCCTAAGTTAACCATGTTCTTGATCAATAACATAACAAATACACAAACTGTCAATGTTTTTACAATACATAATTTGAGAAATATGCATAGTTCAAGTTATAGAGGTTGTTCTTCATAGACTTAAAAAGGTAACAGGTTATAGAGATAAACCGATGTAAATTCGAGTTACAAAATCACTAAATTTACTCCCTACAGCCACTAAAAAGTTAGGAATAACTTTATTAGTGTATTATAAACTTGACATATCTAAATATGTCAAGTTTTTTGGGCAGTTGGACTTTACTTTCACATGTCAAGATCTTATAAAGGGGTTTAATTAGTTTTCTTAAAATTGCAATGTATTCCCCCCTTTTCAAAAATTTGATTTATAATCTTCAGTAATTTACTTCTTACTTCACAAACACCATATTTAAACAAGAGCTAAGAGCTCATATGGCACTTATGACGAGGTCGGAAGAGCTCATATGGTATGAGCTCTAGCAAAATTCTAAGAATCAATACATTAATTTCAAAGAAAAATCAGAGGCTTAATGCTGGTCGGGATTTAAAATAAGAGCTCTGAGTCACAAGGTGCTTCTAAATATCAAAATTCATTAAGATCCAATTACCCACTTGTAAGTTAAAACCACCTCATTTTTTCTAATTATTCCTCTCCCTTCAGCCCCCCAGATGGTCGAATCAGGGAAAACGACTTTATCAAGTCAATTTATGAAGCTCTCTTGACACGCATACCAATTTTCATCATCCTAGCACGTCCAGAAGCACCAAACTCGCCAAAGCACTGAACCCCACCACCTAACTCCACCAAAGAGAGCAGATCCAGTCCGGTTACGTCAATCACATATCGATTTCCGGTTTCCCCATCCAACTCCCTCCAATGTCAAAAGATCTGTCGGGATTTGAAATAAGAGCTCTGAGACATCGAGTTCCTTCTAAAAATCAAATTTCATTAAGATCCAGTCACCCACTCTTAAGTTAAAAATACCTCAATTTTTCTGATTTTTCCAAATTAACATCCCCCAGCTCCCTCAAAGAGAACAGATTCATACCAATTATGTCAATCTTGTATCTATAACTTGTGCTTATTCTTCCCATTAAGTTTCATCCCAATCTCTCCACTCTAAGGGTTTTCCAAGATTTCCAGTTTCCAAGATTTCTGTTTCCCCCTCCAACCCTCTATGTCCTCGGATCCGATTCAAATTGAAAATGGGGTATCTAAGACATAAGATTCTTTTATATATCAAGTTTCATTAAGATCTGATCACCAATTCGTAAAATACCTTGATTTTCACGTTTTTCAAGAATTCTGGTTTTTCCCTCCAACTCCCTTCAATGTCACCGTATCTGGTCGAGATTTAAAAATTAGAGTTCTAAAGCACAAGATCCTTCTAGATATCAAATTTCATTAAGATCTGACCACCTGTTCATAAGTTAAAAATACCTCATTTTTTCTAATTTTTCAGAGTTACTCCCCCCCCTACTCCACCAAAGAGAGCGGATCCGGTCCGGTTATGTCAGTCACCTATCTTGGACTAGTGCTTATTCTTTCCACCAAGTTTCATCCTGATCTCTCTGCTTTAAGCGTTTTCCAAGATTTCCAATCCCCCACCCCTAATGACACTGGATCCGTCAGGATTTAAAATAAGAGATCTGAGTTTCGAGGTCCTTCTAAATATGAAATTTCATTACATTACGATCACTCTTTTGTAAGTCAAAAATACCTCATTTTTTCTATTTTTTAGAATTAACCCCCCCCCCCCAACTCCCCCAAAGAGAGCAGCTCCGTTCCAGTTATGTCAATCCTGTATCTAGGACTTCTGCTTATTTTTCCCACCAAGTTTCACCCCGATCCCTCCACTCTAAGCGTTTCCCAAGATTTTAGGTTCCCCCCCAACTTCCCCTTCACCGGATCCGCTCGGGATTTAAAATAAGAACTCTGAGACATGATATTCTTCTAAACCTCAAGTTTCATTAAGATCCAATCACTCCTTGGTAAGTTAAAAATATCTATTTTTTTTAATTTTTCAGAATTAACCCTCCTTCCCCAACTCCCCCAAAGAGAGCAGATCCATTCCTGTTATTTCAATCACGTATCTAGGACTTATGGTTATTTTTACCACCAAGTTTCATCCCAATCCCTCCACACTAAGCGTTTTCCAAGATTTTAGGTCCCTCCCCAAACTCCCTCCAATGTAACTGGATCTGGTCAGGATTTAAAATAAGAGCCCTGAGACAGGATATCCTTCCAAAAATCCAATTTCATTAAGATCCCATCACTCCTTCTTATGTTAAAAATACACCATTTTTTCATAACTAGCCCTCCCCTCCAACTCCCCCAAAAAGAGCGGATCTGTTCTGGTTATGTTAATCACGTATCTAGGACTTGTGCTTATTTTTCCCACCAAGATTCATCTCAATCCCTCAATTATAAGCGTTTTCCAAGATTTTAGGTTCCCCCCTCAATTCCCCCAAATGTCACCATATCCATTCGGGATTTAAAATAAAATATCTGAGACACGATATCCTTCCAAACTTCAAATTTCATTAAGATCCAATCATTTTTCCCACCAAGTTTCATCCTGATCCCTCCATTCTAAGCATTTTCCAAGATTTAACCCCCCCCCCCAAATCCCCCCAACGTCACCAGATCTGGTGAGAATTTAAATTAAGAACTCTAAAACACAATATCCTTCCAAACATCAAATTTCATTTTTCTTTTAAATTAATGTATTGATTCTTAGAATTTTGCTAGAGCTCATACCATATGAGCTCTTGGCTCTTCTGACCTCGTCATAAGTGCCATCTGAGCTCTTAGCTCTTGTTTAAATATGGTGTTTGTGAAGTAAGAAGTAAATTACTGAAGATTATAAATCAAATTTTTGAAAAGGGGGGAATACATAGCAATTTTAAGAAAACTAATTAAACCCCTTTATAAGATCTTGACATGTGAAAGTAAAGTCTAATAAAGTTATTCCTAACTTTTTAGTGGCTGTAGGGAGTAAATTTAGTGATTTCGTAGCTCTGTAACTCGAATTTACATTGGTTTATCTCTATAACCTGTTACCTTTTTAAGTCTATGAAGAACGACCTCTATAACTTGAACTGTGCATATTTCGCAAACTATGTATTGTAAAAACATTGACAGTTTGTGTATTTGTTATGTTATTGATCAAGAGCATGGTTAACTTAGGATTTTTCTAATTCAAGTACATGCTGTTAATAGTTTAATTTTTTACTAACAGGTTATCTCTATAACCTGTTACCTTTTTAAGTCAATGAAGGATTTACATTTGATTTATCTCTATAACTTGTTACTTTTTTAAGTCTAGGGAGAATTTACATTCAGTTTATCTCTATAACTTGTTACTTTTTTAAGTCTAGGGAGAATTTACATTCGGTTTATCTCTATAACTTGTTACCTTTTTAATTCTATGAAGAACGACCTCTACAATTCGAACTATGCATAGGTTCAACTATACGTAACTCAAGGAAAAATCGTAGTCCCATGAATTTGAACTAGCGAGAGTCGACTCTACTTGGTTTTCTAAATCTAGAGTCAAATAAAGATAGACTCGAACAAGATTCTTTTGTCTAAGTTCTCTAAAAAAAAATTTTGTCTAAGTTATGAGTTTTTTTTTTGTGTGCAAAAGTTCAGAGAGGTAGTAGACTTGTCTTGTATGCGGTATTTTTTAGCCTTAGAAATAGGGAAAGACTAGAGATTGGAACTTACCAAAACCTTTGCAGGATGTAAATTAGTTAAGTACCCATTTAAAACTTTCATTGACTGAACTCAACAGCCCTCCAAGATAGCAAAACTCCTTCATTTAGAAATCTGCTTTTATAAATTTTTCTTTCAAAGGTTTTAAAAGTTTTGAAAGAATGTATTGAATTTATAAAGAAAAAAATCTCCATATGGTTTAAAAGCTGCTCAGTCGTTGAAATTGTGCTTTCAAAACTTAAGAGTCAAAGTAAAGTAGAATCAGAATTAAGGAAAGAATTTTTACTTGAAAATCCACTTTCTGTTCTGGACAGGAAATGTCTTCTATACAATCTTGAAAGCTTCAAAAAAAAGGAAAGGAGTACAATCCTTTCCTTCTCCCAAGAAAGGCGTTGGGTATAAGGTCTGGTATATATTTATTAAGTCTGGTCTGGTAATGTTGGTATATATTTATTAAATGTATGTTATTTGTTAAAAGGGCTGGTTTTATCAACTCACAGTTTATTTCCACGACTTTTGAAAGATGCTTAATATTATTTATTGAAAAAGAAATTTACTCTCTCAAATATAGCCAAAGGTTTAACTTATGTAAATTGCAGTGCGTTAGGTTAATAGAATGTGAATTGTAACATTTATGAATTATATATTTGCATATTACAATTATAATATAAAACACAACAAATGTTATCAAAAATATCAATTTCCGAAATGCATCTGTTTTCCTTTTTTGCAAATTCAGTGTTTTGTTCAGGAATGGATAAGGACACAATGACTTTTAACTTTTGCTTTAAATTAAAACTTTTCCAGCTTTTCTTCCAGTAAAACAAAAGTACACGTCTTTGGTACCCGAGTCAGGCCTCAATAGGTCTAGTGTCGGAATAATAACCTTACTGATTCTGGTACCTAAAAAAATTGAAGATATCTAAAATCATGGTGCTAGTTACTAATTTGGGCGGTCTTGCAAATGGATAAAGTAATATAGGTAACATGATTGTACATTGGATGGGTACCTCTGGAATGACCTAGCCTACTTTTAAAAAATGGTTTGCTTGGGAAACATTAGTCAATAACGTAAATGGAAAAAGAAATACAGAATAACTGTTCTTTATGCACTGCCTCCCCCCCCCCACTAAGAGGCGAAGGTTAAGAAACAATAAAAATTTCTGCCTTCTGCAAAATATTTGTGGTTGCTTCCATTGGGATGGTTATGCCAATTTAAAAAAAAAACTGTTTGAAATGCACATTTCTTCTTTATCCTCATCTTAGGCCCTCTCTATTCCTAAGAACTTCTTAGAATAATTTAGGCTTTAGATCCATCCCCCAAAGCCCCCCCCCCTCGAACAACTCAACTACTTTCCAATGTAGCCGAAAGTCCTACAATCGGATTCTTTCCATTAGGCAGTATATCTGGGAACACTGGTAAGGGGGACGGTGGTGCCCCCCCCCCCCGGAAAACAAAAGACGTTGAAACAAAACACACAAAATAAGAAAATGCAAAATATTCCCATTCAAATCTAGCTAAAAACTATGTTTTTTGTAGCCCTTGCTCCCTTTATCCCTTATAATTTTTCCTTTGAGTACTCATAAGTAGAAAATATATTTTACAGAGTTTATAAATTGTTGGAAAATTAAAATTTAAGAATAAGTTAAGATCTCTACCTCCACACCTAGTCCTTTTTAAGGCAAGCTGGCAGTATCTCTTCCCTTTTTTTGTGAAGCTTATTATTGATCTGGCTTTTTATTCTTGCAACCCATGATGTCATTTGCATTTCTCATTTGAAATTTATTTCTCATTTGAAATCAACCCATCAGTGCATGCCTTTATTGGTTTGAGGCAAGATTCCCCATATCCTGGTGCACCCTGACTGTTCTATTCATTTTGACGTCCCTTGATGAGTTTTATCTGAAAAAAGTAAATGAAGCCAAGGTCTTAGCGGGACTTACAAAAATCTCTCTTTTTCAGGTAACAGGAATGGCAGTACCTATTACGAACTTTTTGACTTTCCATCCAACCCAGCAAGGAAGAATGCTTGGATTACAAGAATCAAATCCATTTATCTAGATTGGCGCTACCTCCCCTCATCAAAAGTCTGTGGGTTACATTTCCATGAACAAAAACCATCAGCTTTTCCTGAGCACAATGACTTTTGTCCCACTATTTTCCCAGTTCCAGTTGCTGATGAAAGGGATATACCATCTCATACTGAAGGGAATTTGATTTTAAACGAGTCACAGGAGAATTGCAACTTATGTCAGTGTTGTCGAGGTAAAGATGCCAGAATACGAGAGTTAAATTCTGCTGCTTCCAGGTACATAGAAGCAAATAGGCAGCTGTCAACAGAAAACTCACAGATGGTGTGCGAGTTGGGCATGTTGAGAGAAAGAATAAAAACTTTTGAAGGAGCTATAACAAAGCCTTGTAAAACTGAGCATGTTCTGAATGTCAACATCAAAATGTTGAAAAAACAATTGATGGAAGAGAGAATGAAAGTGGCTGAGCTTGAGCAGAAATTCGCCCTGAAGCTAGTTGAACTTGGTGAATTGCAAAAAGAATTTGCTAAGTGTAAACAGAAAGAAGCAAAAGATCTTAAATTTGATGAGAGAAAAATGTATGAACTTGAAAATGAAAAGAAAAACTCAATTCAGCTGAAACTTGAAATTCAAAACTTAAAAGAGAATAAAAAAGTGTTAAAAGCAGAAGTATCTAGCTTAAGGGAAACCATCACCATACAGGCTGATAAGATAAAAAATCTGGAAAAAGAGTATGGGTGCTTTAGTGTCAGATTAATGAGGCAAAGTCAGCCGAATTTGAGAAAGAAAAAAGTTGGGGAGGTCTCTTCAGGAGGTGTCAAAGGGCTAATGAAAAGAGGTATTGTTCTAGAAAAAATAGGAAAACCAACTCAACAATTACGTAAAAGGAAAATCAAATGTAATGATGATGCTGATGATGACCTCATGGATGATGTTGTGTTAAGTGAAATTGTGAAATCAAAAATTAAGAGGGATCCATCAGATGATGAAAGTGAAGACAATAGTCACGGTAAAGATAATTTCTTTACTGAACATGTAGATTTGTCGTTTGATGACAACTGAGGTATCAGTTTAAGTAACAGTTGTGGGTCTGAAGTTTTCAACTAATTTTGGTTTCTCTTTCCCTGCCTGATGAAATTTTATAGAGATTTCTATTATTATTAGTTTTTTTGTTGTCATTAAATAGTTTTGTGAAAAATATCCTTATGGGTTGTACTTCAGTATATAAATTGTATATGTATTTGAGTATTTAATTTTGGGGTGTAGGGAGAGATGTTTTGCCCATCGAATGTAATGTACTGAAGGATGAAGACAAATGAAAAAGAAAAAATGTAAGAATAAAAAACTTTAACAAACACAGTGAAACTCCTATAATACTCCTAAGTACTTTCCCACTATCCTTGCATATAAAATGCTCATTTGTCAACAGCAAAAATCTTTTCTTCATTTGCTGGCGGAAAAAAAATCTTTTGCTCTCCTAATTCAATGAAAAATCAAATTCAAATGTCAAAAACACTTTAAGTGGCTTTCATTGTCACTTGTCTTCTAATCAAGGCTGTGTGAAGTCCCAGCGAAGAAGCAGGTTGATTTAAATCATCCTGCAATTCTTGCATTTTCTTGTAACCTTTGGCATACTAGATTGTGTCTCACAATATTTCTTCTAGGAGATCCATAAGGTTACGAGAGATTCAATAATTTAAAGGACGTATAAGGTGTTCTTCAACAGTTTCATAAGGATCTAAAATGTACATTTGACCACATGAAGGTAGTTCAAAATCACCTTCAGGGGTTTGTGATAGAAACGCTACAAAATTGATTTTGTGATAAACTTTTTCAGCTACTTTGAAACCCAAAATCTTTTGATCGTTTGCTGGCGGAAAAAAATCTTTTGCTCTTCCAATTCAATAGAAAATCAAATTCAAATGTCAAAAACACTTAAGTGGCTTTCACACTACTTACATAAATTTCTATATTAAGTGATTAAATTAAGTTACGTTAACCAGTCAGACAAAATGAGTTCTTTCATCTTGGTCTTGTGTAAAAACACATAAAATTATCATAATCATTGTCAAAATTGACCATGAGCAAATTATTCAAGAACTAAAAAAGTGGAATGGACATTGAGATGCAAGCTCTGATCCAGCATGATAGACCATCAAGGAAAAGTGTATTAACTTAATTGGAAAATTTGTTAATTGCTTGTGCAGACATTTCATTTTGTTGCTGCTCAATTGACTTTGTCATGATGTAACATAAGCTTACATAGAATGAAGTTCTAAATAAAACTAGAGCAATAGTCGTTCTTGCGTCCCTTGTGCCTGGGCAAAATCTTGATTTGCGCCCCCCCCCTGTCTCCTACAAAATTTTCAGGCCAAATTATAGCGAAATTTTCATATATCCAAAAATTATTTTTAATTTATTAATTAGTTAATAATATTTTGTTTAGTTATTTTGCAGTTTATTATTTAAATGTAATTTGATTTTATCAGTTAATAATTTATTAATTATTTTAACTTGTTAATTGCACCCTGAACTTTATTTTAATGAAAAAAGAAATTCAAAAAATATAAAATGATTGTAATCAAAAATTATTTATTGAAAATTTGGCGCCCCCAAAATTTCTGTGCCAAGGGCAAGTACCACTTCCCTGAAACCTGCTCTGAGCTTAAGTCTACTTGTCTCTGTCTATGTTACTGACAAAATTTGCTCAATAAGATTACATAACGTAAATTCTTAATTTATGCTACTGTGAAAGGATTTAAAGCATAGTCTGAAAAAACCATTAACATAATTTCTTTTGTTTTGGAGCAAGTTTGGGCCCAGTGCAATAACTGACTAAGTACATTATGGTTTCCTCTGTTTCTATGGTCTGCACTTTCTCTGTTCATGTCCCTGCACTTTCACTGTTCATTTGGCACTTTCACTGTTTCATGTCAATGTGCATGTTGTCTGCATTTTCTCTGTTCATGTGGTCATGTTACACTTTCACTGTTCTATATCACTGCTCATGTGTTTTGCACTTTCTCTGTTCATATGGTCATGTTACACTTTCTCTGTTCATATGGTCATGTTACACTTTCACTGTTCTATATCACTGCTCATATGTTTTGCACTTTCTCTGTTCATATGGTCATGTGGCACTTTCCCTGTTTCATGTCACTGTTCATGTGTTCTGCACTTTATCTGTTCATGTGGTACTTTCACTGTTCATGTGGCCTGAACTGTCACTGTTAATGTGATCATGTAGCACTTTCACTATTTTATGTCACTGTTCAGATGGTCTGCACTTTTTTTGATTGTGTCTCGTCTTTCCCTGTTCATGTCCCTTGAAGTTTGAATTTAAAGTATTATAAGTAAACAAAATTGGTGTCAATAATTTTTCATAAAAAATAATGATAATAAAAAAACAGCACTAAATATTGTCTTTTCTTATATTGGTTCACTTTCTTGATAGACTTTAAATTGGCTGCATACAGCAGTGTACAAAACCAATTCATAATAATGTCGGGTTGTAGAACTAATTCGATTTAGGTTACTTTATTCTACTTTAATGTTTACTTTTATCATTCTGAAAGAGCACTTACCAAATTTTACTGCTATGATCTTCTGTAAATAGCATGCAAGCATTATATATGCCATTTGTATTGAGGGGGCGGGTTCTCCCTTACATTGACGGGAGACCCGGCATAATTGCACTTTTTGTCAATTTTAACTACCACCCCCACCCCCTCGCAAAAAGTTTTGTTGGTGTATCCATTCCCTTTGCTCTTTAAATAGCAAAATAATCTTACCTTTTTCTAAAGGAAATCAAGTGTTTGCTTGCGAGAACTTTCTTTGGCACTAAAAGTCTGGACATTGATTAGTGCACAAATAGATGGAATTTTGAAGCCCGTGAGCACCTGAAATATAAATGCTAGGGTCTAATATTTCTATGAGAAATTCTTTTTGGCTGTAGACCCTCTTTATGCCTGCAAACATACATAGATCCAAAGGGTAGAGACAGGCTACCATAATGCAAGGTACAAGACAGCCAAGCTGCCAACAGAATGTGCTTACTTACTTTAATTTTGACAGGAACTAGACGCTACGCCGCCTCTCCTGGTATCCATAATTTCATTCCATGAGGCACGGTTATGTCTCACATGGGACAGGCTCGACATGGTTCAGTCAGTCACTGTCCCAGAGCCGACCGAAGAGGAAGAAGCCTCCGAGTGGCTCTACGCTGTTTTTTTCATCATTAACCAGCAATCTTTCTTCTGGCCTCCAGGTCTACGTTTCCAATTTTCAAGCAGTGGTGCTTTAATAGCGGACTTCAAGATGTATCGGTAGTCTTGACAGGGTAGACAATGGCCCAGCCGCACGGACCATCTTCTCTTTACAATTTCCTAGACTGTGTACTGCTGTTTACAGCGGTCACGGATCTCCTTGTTGGGTACTCCTTCATGGCACTGAAAGTGTGGAATATGACAAAGACAGTCGAGATGAAATACAACAAGCTTACTACCATTTTGAGTTTTGACAACCCATGTTTCACACCCATATAGAAGAGTACTTCTGAAGATCGTCTCGTTGACTCTAATTTTGTAGTGAGGTTCATGCTTCGACACTTCCATAGTGATTTATTGAGCTGAGAAAAGCTGGCAGAGGCTAGGCGAATATGCCTTTCAATTTCTTAATTAGATTCTCCTTCTGAATCCACAAGGGATTCAAGGTAAACAAATTCGTTAACTTGCTTTGTGCTGTTGCCATCTAAGGATGTAGAAGGGGGACTCTGGGAATGGGCACCCAACACTTTGGTCATTGATGGATTTATTTTTAATCTGACCATTGCAGAATAGTATGCAACCTCGCCTATTATCATTTGGGCTTTCAGTGGATCATCTTCAGCGAGGGAAATATCATCAGCATGGTCTAAGTTAGTGATCTGAACACCTTTTTCGACCGTTACTCCTTCGTGTGTGCTGGTAACTCTTTCCATAATCCAGTCAATTACATTATTGAAAAGGATGAGCGATAAGCTATCTCCTTTTTTTACTCCTATGGCGAAATTTTCAGAATCTTCACCATAAGTCCGTACCCTTGTCTGCGTATCCTCATAGTATGCTTTCAAATCGTGCACAAAATAAGATAAGATATTTAATTTCAAAAAATGACTTTCACAAGCTCCAAAAGACTAATTTGCATTTCGGAGTCACAAAACCATAAAATTAAAAAAGAATCATGAAAATAGCACGACAACTAAAAAATTGGCTAAACAATGTAAAAAAAAAAATCAGAAAGGCAAAGCCATTCATTAGTAAAAAAAAATTAAGCAGCAAAATATCAGGAAGTTAAAAAAGGAAACTAAAAAAGAGTGAGATAAAATTAGCACTGAAGAGGTTTAAAGGAGAACATATAAATAAAGGAGAAGAAACAAAAGGATCAAACGAACAAAACTTGGGTATCACCAGTACTAAAGAAAAAAAGTAAGTAATTTATTGGTATCCACTCATACAACATGAAAAAGTGGAGTAAAATAAAGAAAAAGATAATAATGTGACCTTAATACAGCTCAGCTTTAAAAATCGCAATCATACAAAATATATATCATACAAATATAAAAGGAAAAACTAGCGGTTTATCTTATCAGTAATGAAGGGGATAAAGGTTTTTTAATACCTGGAGGCTAAGCAACGGATGGGGGACAAGAAAGGACTAGGTCCAGAAACATTACGGGGCGGGCGGTGTCTAGATGGGAAGCGTTTTTTGAGCGTGCGAAGGTTTATTATTGCATTTTTTTTTAAAAAACGGAGGCACAAGGTTCCTCTCTTGTGCTCACAAGTTTCCAGCTTGGCCTTTTTTTAGAAGGAGCGAGTATGGTACCCTAGCTTCTTTAAAAATTATTCTCAGAGTTCTTTTTGAATAGATTCAATTTTTTCTGATTCATCACGGGAGATGCCAGGATCCCAGACTGGACATGTAAATTCAATATGCTGGCAGATAAAGGAATTATAGATTTGTAAACAATGGGATGGTGGGACGTTAAATTTATTGAAGAGCTTAAGGAGAGACATGGACGCATTAGCTTTATGGACAATATCTTTGACGTGGATATCCCACTTTAAATTGGAGGAATTTGTAACCCCAAGTAATTTAGAGGAAGACACAGAAATATCTGGGAGAGGGGGATAGGGTTGAGGAAAAGGGGTGAGGTTTTAAGGAAACATATTGGCATTATCATAGATTTAGAGGGGATAGACCGCAACGTCATCTGCAATATCATTGTGGATACTCATAGGGCTGCTTACTAAGTTGCAGTAGCAGGTTTCAACAACCGTTAGGTCATCCATAAATTTCTATCGGTCGGGAAATTCCTTAGCGAGGTTATTTATCATAATGGAAGAAAGGCTAGGAGAGCACTTTGGGGTACTCCATTGTGGACAGGGAGGGGACTGGAATAATGATTCTGATATTTGACTACCTGTGATCTATTTGAGAAAAAGGAGGCAACCAATTTAACCAGGAAAGGATCAACATTGAGATCAGTGACATGTTTCTCAACTAAAATATTGTGGTTAATAAGGTCAAATGCTTTTTGAAGGTCAATAGAAATTAAATTTAGCAAGCAATTAGGCTTTTGAGAATTGTTCCAATTGAATAAATAAGAAAAACAAGGTAATGGGAAGTAGAAGTAGATTTGATGTTCCCGAATTGTCTCAGGTCAGTAAAAGGTAGGATTTTCTCCTTTAGCCATTCCGCAAGGAATCCTTCATATAGTTTAGAGAATATAGGAGTGAGTGAAATAGGACGAACACCTTCAAAACCAGGTTTTCTGTCTTCTTTTTTTTTCAGAAAACCATCTTTCCAAATTCGATGATATTGGCCAGACTCAGAAATCTCATTAAAAATAACAGATAAGGGCTTTGAGAGAAAGTCATTGAAAGCACTAATAAGAGTAAACAGGATATCTAAAGGGCAAACCCTTGTTTTTCGTAGTTTCCGAATTTTTCTTTCGATCTGATACGGAGATATGGAGGGGAAAGCATGTGGGAAAATATCAGTAGGTAATTGATAAGACAACATCCGAGGGCTCTGGACGATAGAAGCAAGGAACTTGTTAAGATTATTAGCAGTAACTTCTGGGGATTCAGGTAGGTTGAAATCAGGCTGGTCTAAACTCCTACCACACAACTTTTTTACCTCGGAATACTATTTTTTGGTTTATTGGTAAACAATTCTTTGACCTTGTTCTTGTATTAAGATGGGCAGATTTACGTTATTTTCTTTTTAATTGCTTTTCTTAGTTTACTAGCTTCATGTAGTTTACCATTTCTGAAAAGATTCAATTTTTTCTAATTAGAACTTTTATGGGCTGATTAATGAATGGTTTGTCACTGGAGCACTTTTTAAATCTTTTTTTCCCAGAAAGAAATTCGAAATTTATCGCCTAGCTTTTTGTGAAAGGTGGTGATTTTTTCATCAAGATCATCCAAGTTATAAATATCAGACCGTAACTGTGAGGATATTCCATTCTTTTTTAGGATACACTAGAGAACATTTCACTCAACTGAATCGAACACTGCCTTGAAATTAATGAAGGGTCAGTGGCAAACTGTATCAATAGTACTGCTTTAACAGCACCCTAAGGATAAAAATTTGCTCGGTACACGAACCCCCAATTCGAAAGCCATCTTGCTCTTTCCTCATTGTCTCTTCTTGGGCTGTTTAAACCTATCGAGGAGAAGAATGACGAAGAACTTACAATATCGTTTAGAGAGATTCCACAGTAGTTCTTATATTCTGTTTTGTCATCCTTTTTGAAGAGGTGAAGAAGGATTGAAACTTTCTAGTGCTTAGGGATATTTTTTCGGTCCAACGGTGAACGAAAGGCTTTTTTATTTTTTTTTATATCGGGGGGCTCGGGAATAGGATGCTCGAAGGTTCGCTGGAGGGGGACTTGGGATTATCCACGGATGATGTGACGAATTCAAGAGTTTTTGAAAATGTTAGATCCATCTTGATACTCTTGGAGACAGGTCCGTTATCTTCTGTCCGTCCTTCAGGCATATGATCTCGGAGACTTGTTGCTTCCTCACAACGGCCTATTTCAGCAACTGAGAGCTTACGGGTATCGGGTACCTTAGACGCGACTTTCATGGAATCTACCATTTCCGTCCAGTATTTTTGCCTATCTGTTCTATAAGATTTCTGAACTCTTGCTCTAAGCTTCTTATGCTCGGTTTTAAAGCAAGACGCTTGACATTTGTCGGTTAACTTGATGGTTTTTAGCCGATCCAGCATTTCATTTTTGGTTTTGATGTACCAATCACTTCTCTCGCTGACTCCTTCATTGCTGCAGCAAACTGCTTCTACTTTTGCTCACCGGAACTATGGGGAAGTTCCTCGACGTTTTCTTAATCATTCATGGGAGACAGGGTGCTGAATCTATATGACAAGGCCAGGTGGAACATAGCCTTGGTTCTAGGGTTGCTCAAACCTGTGACATCTATTCTGGGGGATATACGGCTTGGTCGACAACCGACGCTGAATTCCAGTAATTATCAGTTCGCAATACGAATCGGGCTTGGAGTCTCTGTTAGCACCAAAATATGAGTGGGAATCCAATACAGAATTTCTGAATCTAGATTCGACACGCATATAGTCTATCTGGGTTTTGGTAATTCCGTCAATTCCGTCGTTGGGTTTTGGTATTAGGCCAAGTGATCAAATGAATAATTTTATACTGATTTGCCTGGAACCTTGGGTGAAAAGTGTCAAAGAAATCCAACACTGAGATTCACTAAAAATTTGGTAGATGGATACCTACAGCTAAGAAGACTTTCCCATAGAAATATTGGACCCTAGCCTTTACATTCCAGGTGCTAGCAGGCTTCAAAATTCCATCTTTATGTGCACTAATCAATGTCCGGACTTTTAGTGTCAAAAAAATTTGGCAAGCAAATAGCCTACTTGATTTGTTTGAGGAAAAGGTTCGATTATTTTAGTGTTTAGAGAGCAAAGGGACACGTCAACAAAACTTTTTTGCTTGGGCTTGGCGGGTTTGTAAAATCGACAAAAGTGCATTTTAGGCTACTATTTTTCAATTACTCCTCGAGGGTCCTTCTCATCTATCTAAGGGGGGACCCCTTTCCCTTAACACACAAGGTATGTACGACGCTTGCATGCTATATACAGAGGATCATAGCAGTAAAATTTGGCAAGTTCTCTTTCAGAATGATAAAAGTAAACATTAAAGTAGGCTAAATTAACCTTAACGGTATTAGTTCTATTAGTTCTACGACACGATATTGCTATAAATTGGTTTTGTGCATTAATGTATGTAGCCAATTTAAATTCTATCAAGAAAGTGAGCCAGTATCTTAAATTACAATTAATAGTATTTCTTTATCATCATTACTATTATTAAAAATTATTGATACCAAAGTTATTTATTTGTAATAGTTTAAATTCACACTTCAAGGGACGTGAACAGGAAAAAATGGGACACAAACAGAGAAAGTACAGACCACGTGAACAGTAATTCACCGGGCAATTTGACCTAAAAGAGCAAAGAGGATTTTCATGTAAGTTTGGCAAGCACACTGACATCGGTAACAACCCCTTAGTCAGTAAATTTTCTGTGTTCATTCAGATTTTGTTTATCTGCCACATTCCTTTGCAACAGGGGAAAGACAATTTTCGCTTCTGAGGTAGAATAAAGCACCACTGAAAAACATGGTGGATCAAGAGACGATGTTGGCACTCATCAGAGTGAATCAGTGTATCCCCCCCTCACAAGTTTAATATACTTGATCCGCTGATTGGGTGTGTCCGGTGCTGGAAGTGAACAGAAAGGGACACCAAAAAAAATTGTTTAGTTAGGCTGTGGTGAATTTTTGTTTTGCTTTTGCTTTCTTTGTTCTTCTTGTTGCCCGGACTCGCCGTGGATTGCTTTCTAATTTTACTATATTAACCAATGAACTATCTAAGATTGGACTGTCAGTTAATGCGTCTAAATGCGAGTTTATTTGTTTTAATAGCCCTTATGCGGTCGCTCCATTCGTTGCTGGGACTGCAGTTCTACCATGTTCTTCTTTAGTTAGTTAGCTGGGTCTGTGTTTCGGCCCGACACTTTCCACTACCTGTTCATCCCTAGTGAATCAAGCCGTGAAATACCTACGCGTCGCTTACGGAAAAATATCCCCAAACAAAAGCCGCTACAACCGCAACGGTTTGTGCATGATTTATAACACTTATTGCGCCCCTGTGCTTTTGTTTTTATCAGGCATGGCTCATCTGTTTCGTAAGAAAGATCGACATACTCTACGTACGGCTTATTTCAGATATTGCAAATTCCTCCTCCGGCTTCCTAGATGGCACCGAAACAAAAAAATAATTGCTTGATTTGGCTTAATTGATTTGCCTTCTCAAATTCGGTCTTCCAGTGATTATTTATGTAAAAAATCTATCAACTTCATTCACGTTTATGAACCTCTGCAGCCTTTTTTCCATATTGATACTGGTTAATTAGTCCATGTTGTCTTTTGTTAGTTTGAATTTTTTTTCTTCGCTGTTTATCGTTTTTGTTTATTTATAATACTCCGTACTTTGTGTTTTTTATACTTTTACGGGTAATAAAGTTCATTCATTCATTCTTTTTTTTTTAGTCTTGAGTCTTTCAGCAATTAGGTTAGTCTAGCAATTCTTATTTTGTTTATCATTATTTGAAGTTAACATAAAATTTTTTGATGTTACTTGGAATTCGAATACTAGTTGTATTCATTTTCATCGTTTAGATATTTCCATTGTTTGCTGTTTAACGACCTTGGAGATTTGCTTTTTCTTAATTTAGCTCGAAATCTCTTAGATAAATCAAACATAAAAACGCTTCGTAGTACTTTCACAAATTTTGATTAGATATCCTATTCTGGTTTAGAAAAAAAGCTAAACAGCAAACAATGATTATCATCCAACAAAATCAGGAGACTAGCGAAAACTGAAATGAAAGCTTTATAAGAGATATAAAAGCTAAACTTAGATTAGCTCTTGAAGGGGAAAACATTGTCTTAGGCACTTAGAAACACCTTAGTCAATCGGCACCAAGAACAGAGGAAGAATCTTTTTTTTTATCGTTCAATGGGTACACTTGGTTCACACCGATGCGGTGCCGAAATAATGAGCATGTTTCGGTTTTCAAAAGTCATGTTTTTTGGTCAAATCTGAGTTCGCAGCAAAGTTGGTGCCGAATACATAGAAAAACTTCCTGCACCGGGCATCCCGCTAGATACAGAATCTTTCATCATTCGGGAGAAAAAATTCACCGCATCGGTAATAGGTATGTTTTTAAGAATCAAGGACTCATTCGCTGAAAGGTGTACCGCGAACGACGCAAAGCGTCGTGATTGGGAAATTTTGGTTAACTTTGGCAATATGCGTGCCAATTTTTTTCCTTGAGCTGATGGAAACCTTGGTTGTCTCCCACCGGTATAATTAAGATACTCCAAAATGTGTAAGAAAATTTCAAAATAAAGCCATTGAAAAATAACAGTGCTATTTAATGGTTCATGAAAAACAAAGTACCAGGTTAAAACAAATGAAAAACAAAGTACCAGTCAATACCACTAGTTTAATGTAGCACATACCTAAATTGCAAAATAATTATTAAATAGACGAAACAAAGTCTTTTTCCACATTTATAAGGGGACCCCGGTCCTTCGTTTGCCCTCCTTATTAGCTCTACTGAGATCTTTGCATCAAGGTGTGGGTCAAAGCAACCAAGCATGGGGGGGGAGGGAGATCCCCTCATTTAAACGACTCCTAGATGATACTATACGAAACTTGCAAATTTATTACACATTAATTTTTTATTTTATAATCTTTATTAATCCATAACTTATACTTATCAACGGAGACAAACAACAAACTAAAACAAGCTCATGGTTGATGTGTAACTAAGAACATATAAATTTGTTTTCACCTTTTATTCAAAGTGGATCTCTGCTGGACCATCTTGTTTAAGTCAATGGCATCGGTGAGGCCGACAAAATGTAGAGTCTAGTCGAGAATCAACCATGACAGTTCTCAGTAAATTATTGACAAACTTGAGCTTGTTAAATGTACTTCCCGCATCAGCAACTGCAACAGGTGCTGTCACGGCCAATTGTAAGACGTTTAGCTTGCTTAAGCTAATGTTACCAGCGATTGCCCTCACCTAAGACTTCTCTGAAGCAAGTGGTACCGTGGTAAACTGAAACAGAACTTCAAGCTCTACTTGAAGAGCAGTAGAATTGAAAGTTTTTTCTTGGTTTTGGAAAGAACATTGTTGTTAGCTCAATATATGCAACCAAAGCCCATTTTTTAAAGGAGGCTGACATAAGGAGTAAAATGGCTCAAAGTTGACAGGGTAAGCTCTGAGATTATCTCCTATCATTGTAGTCTACCTATCAAGCAGGATTCTAAAATTTTGTCTATAGAAATGATACATTGAGATCTTGGCTTGACTCAGAGCTTGGCTGTCAAAACAAGATGGTTCAAGTCGCCGACGATGATGTCAGATGAAATCTACCCCTGAGTTGACTTCCGTCCATCTAGGAAACACTGGTGCACTGTCAATTAAATTTTTTCGAAATGTTTCTTCATAGCTTCAAGCACCTCGATTGCATTTTTGATGTTGATCTCCTCTTCTCCAAATTTCTCTGTTACTATACTGGTCTTGTACATTGTATTTTTCATAAGCATGAGGCAGGTCGTAAAGTCTAAGTTAGAATCCTTTTCAGAAGGCCGCTAGCTTGTACCTTCGTCTTCGCATTGGCGTTCTTTATCTGTTAAAATTCGTCAATGGGGGAAACGATTGTTTCAAGCAAAGTAACGATTGCTTCGAGATTTTGCATGGTTTCTGCCCTTGGAATCCACTAAGACATGAATTGCACTATGCTCTATAACGGTGTTTGGTCTGTGGGCCTGGCAGAGAATATAAGGCACACAGCAATAAAAAATTCCAGATACTTTCCGCTGGGCTCCATCATATTGGCCAGACATTGCACTAGCATAGTCATAAGACTGGAAAGTCAGTTCATCCAAAGGAATTCCCCTCTTTGTCAATGTTCCTATTATACTTTCTGCCATACCTTGCTCAGTTTTTTCATTAGCCTCACAATAATCTTTTTCTTTGTGTACCTTCTGAGCTGATAGTGCGGGTTACGACCACAATCTTATCAAAATTAGGAGCATCTGGTGTTGTATCCGCCATCACAGAATAAAATTTTGAATCAAAGACTGTGTTGAGGATCTTGTTCCTGACTTGTAAGTAAATGAATTCGTTCTGAGAAATCGTGCATAAATAGGCAAATTGGTATGGTCTATATTGGGTATCAAGAGCAGCCACGCATCTTATTAGAAACTGAAGAATACAAGCAAAAGATAAAGAGACAAACAGAAAAAATGCGAAAGTGTTTTGGACATCGCAAGAAATCTAGCGAGACAGGGCATTGCCTTTAGGAGAACCGAAGAACAAAGTCGCCATTTTGTCCCTTCGGTTCTCCTAAAGTCAATGCCCTGTCTCGCTAAAATTCTTACGATATCCAAAAAAATTTCACAATTTTTTCATTTCTTCATCTTTTGCTTGCTACCAAACCTTAATTTGGGTGCTTTCATCAAGTAGGAAATGAAATCCCTTACGACCGCTGTTATTGACAAAGTGACAAATATCGCACAAAGCTGGTTTATGTGACTTGGAAGAGAAATTACTTGTCGTTATTCCTTTTTCGCCTTTACTTTGCTCTTAATTTTGTGCCATTGTCACACACCGTCTTGTATTACAGATTTTTGGATTAGTTTCTTCAGGGACCAGTGGAGAAAAGGAAACACCCGAAGCGGGAAGAATCTTTCGCAATACTTGGACAGTCTTAAAAATGGCGGTGGAACCTTCAACCATTGGTATAATGTTTTTCAGCTTAGTAGCACAATTAAAAATACCTTGTTGGGTATTTGATCGGAGATGTCTTGTTCTATATTTGACTCCTTCTTATCATTTATGCTGATTTATGGCGTCACATGAAAAATTATCGTAAAGAACTGAAGGCACACATTTGGAATAATTTCTTATCTAATTTCTGTCTGTTATGAGTTTCAATATTGGTTATTGCTTTCGTCCTAGACAAAAATTACCGCCTGACTTGAATGAGCTATCCCAACTCTTCAAAAGCATTCCTGTCTTGGAAAACAAATACTGGGTACGTAGCCAAATCTTGCGTGTCCTTCTCAAGCGTTGTATCCGTCTGAGCCTCGTTTTGTAATCAAGTTTTTCACTGTCCTGGATACACTTGCTTTGAAAGAGTCTCGTAGAACTCCTTTTCTTTAAATTATGATTACTTTTCCGTTGCGTTTGAAAATGTCGTGCCTTCTTTCCCACTCGTAGTCAAAGTTCGACACACACTTCATGTAAGTAACCTGGTTTCTTACTTTTAGTTTGTTCATACTATCTAGTCAGGCTTCACTTGAACTTTCCCAAACTATTGAACAATCTAACAGGAATAAATCATGTAAGTTTAAACAGAAGTTTTTTAAGGCGAGCTGCCAGTCCAGTCCCTTTGAACCTGGTTTAATTTAAACGAATCAATTTAAATTTGGAATTATTAAAAGTAAGAATTAAACGATAAAATAGAACGACTCTATTCTATTTACATGCAAATTCGGTTTTCGGTATCTACGACTGAAGCCATACAGTGCTAAAATTTACTATTTCTCTACTGAAGTTAGGAAATCCCAAAGTCTATCCAGGAAAAGGAAAATACAACTTAGACTGTCTCTGACTGAATTGAGCGCCTGGGAACGGGACGAGACCACCATAGACGACTTCTGTGACTTCACAAAAAGTAGGGGCTAGATCTGAACGACCAGGCACAACAAATCATACTCGAGCATAAACATGTTTTTATTGCGCTAGTTGCCACCAGTCCAGTCCCTTTAAAGCTGATATAATTTAAACAACTCTGTTTATAAAGAAAATTAAAAAAATTACAATTAAACAATAAAATATAACAAGTTAATACTATCTATATGTTGATCCAGTTTTCGGTATCTATAACTGAGGCTGAGCATTTCTTTACCAGGAGGTTTAAACAAGCATAAGTCTTTCCCGGAAAAGGAAACTATAACTTAGACTGTCTCTGAATCGTGTATCTGGTACTCGACGAGGTCAAAATAAACGACTTTTCTGGCTTCACAAAAAGCCTTGGGGGGGGAACTATCCTCCCTTCACCCCTCTTCAAACCATCCTTGTTTGCATCCCAATTCTAGAACCTACAATCTCTGACGATTTGATAGGAATACAGAGATTAGCCTAAACCTTATCTGTATTGCTACCTATTAAGAATCTGCATATTGGCACTATGTATCTTATCCAAATAGAATATAGCGGTTGACAATTTAGGAGGAATGTAATCAGGTTCATGGTTTGTTTAAAAGTTATGAAGCTTCCGTTGGAATACCTCTAAAGAAGATCTCTTATTTAATTGGCTTTTTTGCTAGCGTATAATCTTAAGCCTGATAAGTCAGTTTTCACACATAAATTTAGCCTACACATCAATATAGGGTTTGTGAAAGTGTCCAAATCTGTTCTTTCCTCCATCTAAGAAACTAATCCAGTAATATTCTAGTTTATTTACTTTTCACTATCTTGGAAAGGGGTTATGTTAGTAAAATAAACCTTTCAGGCATGGGTCAACAGACTAAAGTATTGTAAAAGACCTTTTTCTGGGAAAGACCACTTTTCTTTGGCATTCAGGAAAAATAGAGATGGGCTTTTGACCATCCCTATTTTACTACAAAACTATTGTTTGTGAATGTAGTAACAAGAGCCCCCCTTTCTTGGTGAAATTTTCACCAATAATTTATCAGCATAAAATAAAAACATGGTCTCTGTATTGATAAGTAGGCTAACTGAAAAGAAATAATTATGTTTAATATTTGTGATTTATAGAATAAATATCAAGCAATAAAATTTATACTTTTAGAACTGAAAGAAAATCAGCTTTCTGCTAATATGTGAATAAAACTGAAACGCTGAAAGGATATAGGCCTATACATCAAAATAGCATTGTATTTTCAAAAAGAGGTCTTTGTAGGTAGCATAAGTCAATAAACTAATAATTTGAAGTTTCGATCTTAAGTAATTTTAATAATAACCATATTGATGCATAGCATAGATTTTTAGGTATTTTTTGATAAGGCATATATAATTCTTCACAATTCCTTTTTGGTAAAGTGTGAGGGTTTTAGTTTTATATAATTTTGCTCAATTGGATACTGAAGATTTCACCCTAAGTACTGGGAAGGTATTTTGAAGTACCTATCTCCACTCCTTCTCTCTATAGAGGACAGTTACCTTTGATGACCTTTAAAAATCTTTGTGATATGAAGATAAAACCTTGCAAAACATGTGTTATGCTTAAATTAAGTACAAGAAAACTGTTCAGCTTCACAACTTGGCTCAATCTTAATTTATGAAGTTTCAAAGACCTGCAGATACATTTCCCAAATTTAGTAAAAAAAAAAAAACCATTGATATGGTGTAAAATTCTACTTAAATAACAGGAATTGTCTTTTCAAGAATTAAGACCAGAGAAAAAGAAACTGATAATCAAAAATTAAGGCAAAATGTTGTTTTGTCAAAATTTTAATTGGTATAGATCTATCAAGTAGGCAAATTTCTAAGACTTAGAAATCAGAACAGGGTTGAAATAGTAGCTTGGCAAAACCTTCCCAGAGTATGTTTTTGGCCCCAGATTCATTACTAAAAGTTTTGTTTCCTAACCTAACCCCTTTTCAAGATAGTGAAAAGTAGCTACACTAGAATGTTGCCATAATCCTAATTAACTTTAAAAGTTTAGATATGAGTGTACAGTTAGGCCTGTTGAGAAGGGAATATATTTAGAAATAATATATGAGTACTATAAGTATATATATATATTTACATATATATATATATATATATATATATATATATATATATATATATATATATATATATATATATATATATAACCTGGAATTTTTATGCATAGGCTATTATGAAGTAAGAAATGTTTTCTTAATATGTGTACTTATAATCTTTATACACTAACACAGCCATATAGAAAATTCTTCAAAATTTAAGATACTTATGATTCCTCCCTAATATCATATTTACCACCCCTTCTGTTACTAGTAACACAGTTCCACTAGTTAATTCTAGCAACTGACATATACTCCTTGCTGTGCAATATCAATAATTCATCTGAATCAGTTTTGCTTCTAAATCTACTTAAAACCTTTAAAGAATAGCTACTATTTTCAACTGAACTATGTAAACCCAGCAGAAATCCATAATATGGATAAAGTTATGTTCTTCCTAAAAGTTCCTAATGGGGCAATAGGCTATACAAAGAATTGACTTTAATGTTGAAAAATGTAAGGTTCTCTATTTTGAAAGAGACAACCCACAACAGCAATATTCAATGTTAATAAATCCAGTGAGAGATAACTGATTTCTAAGAGTACCTCAGAAAGAGATTTGGGCATTGTTGTGGATGAAGACCCCAAATT
Source organism: Artemia franciscana (assembly GCF_032884065.1). Taxonomy (NCBI): domain Eukaryota; kingdom Metazoa; phylum Arthropoda; class Branchiopoda; order Anostraca; family Artemiidae; genus Artemia; species Artemia franciscana. The sequence continues at coordinate 12,291,912 of NC_088871.1, forward strand.
CAATTACAACACCTATGCTGCAATAGCAGGGGCTAACCAGACTCATGGTATCATTTAGCAAACAATGACTAGTAGATCCCCAGCAATAGTGACTAAACTCTATAAAAGCCTGATGAACCTAGTGCAACAATTCTTATTAATGCATTTATTTAACCCAAGCTCCTATAAAAAAAAAAGCAAGAATAAGCATATCACTCACAGCAAGAATAAACACAAGCACTAGCAAAGCCAAGCAATCATAATCACTACATCTCCCTTCTTTTCACTTTAAACTAATTGGTTCACAATACACCAGTACTGCACCATACCATCACTATCTGAGATATCACTACATCTTGAGAAGGTGCTAGGCTCACTTCTCTATTGTGTATTCTAAGTACACATAAGGTTTGTTACGCTAGTAAAATCTACTATCACACAACACTTCTTTTTTTTCTTTTTTTTTTTTTAACGAGTACATGAAGGTGCTAGGCTCACTTCTCTCATATGTACTCCTGGTATACACATTGCATACTTTTCACTTCACACAACTATTTACAGGTTCAATCTCTTTGGCGGGTTGATCACTCTTGCAGATCATGTTCTTGCACTGACTTGGGGAAGAGGTGCTGCTCCACATGGCTGAATTGAGGCTTCAGATAAGGTGAGCTCTGTCTCCATTCAGTCTAGTGGTGCTGAGGAGCGCAGCAGTGATCTGCTGAGCTGATTTCCGAGTGGTGACAGTGATTTTTGAGCTGGAATTTCTTTGTTTGGAGTAGAGAATGGGGTCAAAGATATGATAGTTGGCCCACCAAGGTCTCTAGTCTCTGAGTCAACGCCAAGGCGGCTTGCCAAGGAGGTGAACTCTATTCCGTCTTATGACAGACCTGTCATCTGTCTCAACTATGTTGGATTGAGGGGCCTCAGACTGGGCAATTACTCTTGCCGGGCTCCATTTGCCACCAAGAGGCTTCTGCACATATACTGATTTCCCTACTTCTACTCACGGAAGAGGCCTAGATGTCACATCATACTGACACTTCTGTTGTCTCCCGAGAGCTGTACGTTTCTCCAAAAACCTGCGATTGCTGACCACTTTCTTTTTTAGGTGGTCAGTGGTACATGGCAGAAGTGTCCTCAATTGACAACACATCAGAAGCTGGGACGGTGAGGCTAGTCCATCCATGGGTCCCAAGAGCAATCCCAAGTATGGGTCTTCACCGTTTTCTGATGCCTTCGTCATGAGGCTCTTTGCTGTCTGGACAGTCTTTTCCACAGGCTGTTGGACTGGGGGTATATTGGACTTGATGTTCTGTGAGTGAATCCCCATGTCCTGGCAAAATCTTGGAATTCAACCAAAGAGTACTGAGGGCCATTGTCAGATATTAGTATAGATGGGATGCCTTATCTGGTGAAATGAGATTTGAGTTTGGAGATGATGGCCTTTGACGTGGTGGAGCTGAGTTTGTCTACTTAAAAAAAAACGGCTATGATAGTACACTGTTACAAGATAGTCATTATTGTTGAACGTGAATAGGTTGGATGCAACTTTTTGCCAAGGAAGACATGGTATTTCGTGACTGATCATAGGCTCTCTTTGGTTTGATGGCATGTTTCTAGCACATGTTTGGCAACTACAAACATACTGCTCAATGTCTGCGTTCAGGCTAGGCCAATAAACCAGCATTCTGGCTCTTTGCTTGGTCTTTTCTACTCCAAGATGAGCAGCATGGAGTTGTCTCGGGATTTCTGGCTGGGTATGATCCGGCTTGGGTATGACCAATCTCTCGCCTTTGAAGATGACCCCTTTGTTTGTTGACAGTTCATGCTGGATATTCCAGAACGGACGTGCCTCTGACTGGCATGTTTTTCTGCTCTTCGGCCAGCCTTCATGGATTGTTTTCGCCAGAATCCTGAGTTCACTATCTTTGGAAGTTTCTTCCTGGATTCGTAGGATTTTCTCATCACTTACAGGAAGATGTCTAGAGATCTGATGAACATACACGTCTATTTCTGTTACTAGTTTCTCATCGATATCCAGAAGGTGGAGACGAGAAAGAGCGTCAGCAATTGGTATTTCTGAACCTGGCTGGAATTGCAGATGAAGAACATATGGTTGGAATTGTCTGTGTACCCTTGGAGGGGCCTTGTGGATAGGATTCCTGACTATTGTCTCAAGCAGTCAGTGATCAGTGATTACATTAATGCGTCTCCCATAGAGGTAGTGGTGAAAGTCCTTGCATCCATAGACAATAGCGTACAGCTCCTTTTCAAGTTGGGAGTACTTTTGCTTGGTTTTGCTAAGTGCACAGGACGCATATGCTACTACCTCTCCATCACTACAGAGGTTTGCTCCCAAGCCATGGCTGGACGTGTCGACTTTCAGCTCCACATTCAAACTCTTATAGTTGAAGAAGGAGATGCCTGACATGATTGACTGCTTGAGCTCTACCAGCATCTGGTCATTTTCTGGACTCCAAGAGAGTGGCTTACATTTGAGTATGTCTTGAAGGCTTTTATTTCTAGTAGACAGGTCGGGAATGTATTTTGAGAGGTAGTTGAACATTCCAAGGAGGGTAAGCAACTCTGAGGTCTGGGCACCTCTTTGATGGCCTTCAGTTTTTCTGGGTCTGGTTTCATGCCATCGGCTCCAATTACGTGCCCAAAACAGCATACGCTGCTTGCACTGAAGCTGCATTTATCCTTGTTGAATTTAACACCTTTTTCTAGTGCTCTTTCCATAACGGCTTGGAGTCTTTCATCATGCTCTTCTGGGTTTGCTCCATACACTAGAATATCATCAATAATGATGGGTACTCCTTCCAGCCCTTCAAATGCTTCTTCCATACAGCGCTAGAACTCATCTTGTGCTGAAAGTAAGCCAAAGGGCATTCTTAGGAATTGATAACGCCCATATATAGTACTGAATGTTGTCATCTCAGATGCAGTTGTAGAAAGGACTAATGACCAGTACCCTGACTGAGCATCCATTTTGCTGAACACCTTTGCACCATGCTGCTTGGCTGTAACATCTTCTAAGGTAAGTATGGGATAGTAAGGATGCTTTATGCATTTGTTGAGGTCTACTGGGTCTATGCGTAGCCTTACAGTTCCGTTCTTTTTTTCAATCATCACCATTGAATTTACCCATTCTGTGGGCCCCATGACTTTTTCAATGATTCTGTCTCTTTCCGTTCTGTTAAGTTCGTTCTGGAGTTTGTCTTTTAGTGCCTCTGGCACCCTGCTGGCTATATAGACGGTTGGTATGGACCCATCTTTTAGATGGATGTTGCATTCCCCTTCAAGTCAGCCAATGCCTTCAAAGAGGCTTTTGTACTTCTCGTCTATGCTGGTTTGTTCTGCATTAACATTGAGTACCAGTTTGATGAGGTTCAAGTCTATGCTGGATCAATATCCCACTATTGGAGTTGATGTTGAGTCGACTATATAGAATCTGTGAGCACCCCTGGGATACTGTTTATGGCTACAGGTAAGGTTACAAGTGCCAATGACAGGGATCCTAGCACCACAGTAGCTGGTCAGTCACTGATTATTTGATTGCAGATTAGGTTTTGGGTCAAGCTTGTCGAAAATGTTTTTGGGAATGACATTTGCTTTGGCTCCTGTGTCAATTTTGAAGTTGACTGAAAGCTGGTTATTTAAGGTCAGTGGGACAAGGGCTTCATCTTTGCCACTACCCTTGTCAATGGCATACAGGAAAATTGTTTCTTGATCATCGACTGCCTCTCTGAATGACTCAGTTTCTTCATCAATGGTGTTTACGTTTTTGTTGCTAGACCCTTGCGAAATGATTTGGCTTCTCGCACTCGCATTTTCCCCCTTTGCTGGACATGCATGATTGGTCGAGTAAGATCCACCACAAAAATAGCATTCTCTACCCTTGGTGTGGTTATTAACAGAAGCTTTCTGATTTTGGAAGCTATTCCGGCTTGGACCACGTGTGTTTGCATCAACTTCCTGCTTGATAGATATTGGTTTATGACCACTGAATGATTTTAGCTGAGCTTGGGTTGTTTCGTAGGTTCTACATCTTGATACTGCACTCTCAAGAGTTAATGAGTCACCTTCCGCTAACAGTTTCTCTCAAACAGCTTGGTTTCGAATTCCACAGACAATTCGGTCACGAATCATTTCATCTTGTTCTGTGTACAGACATGGTTCGGCCAATGTTTTTAATTCTGTGATGTACCTTTCAATTCTTTCGTTTTCTAACTTGTCCCTCTTCTGGAAGATGTATCTTGCAAACACAGTGTTTTTCTTTGGGCTTGTATAGTCTGTAAAGTATTTGATAAGGGGTTCAATTTTGTTGGCTTCACTCTTTTCCATTTCGAAAGTATTAAAGATCTCTCGTCCCTTTTCTCCCATCCACATAAGCAGGTAGGCACACTGAGATTTTTCTGTCTTTTCTGCCATCGGTTCTATAAGCATCAACTGGGGATGCTGTTCAAATCGATTCCATTCATCTGCCAAGGAGGTGGCATCCCAGTTGATGGATGGCTTTTGGACTTCCATAGCGCTCTTGGATTTCAATGCCAAGATCCCGCTTCTGACACCATGCAACAATTCTTATTAATGCATTTATTTAACCCAAGCTCCTATAAAGAAAAAGCAATATAAGCAAGCATAAGCATAGCACACACAGCAAGAATAAACACAAGCACTAGCAAAGCCAAGCACTCATAATCACTACACCTAGATTGGAGTATGGAATGTGCATTGCCACACCAATTAATAAATCAGATCAGATGGCTCTCAAATCTGTTCAGAGATAGGCAAAAAATGTGTAAAGAATCTGAAAGATAAAGAGTATGGATGTTGACTACAGAGCCTGGAGCTACCAACTCTGACATACTGTCAATAGAGAAATGATATGATAGTGACCTATAAGCTGCTCAAGTCTAATGACAAAGATATGCTGGAAACTGTCCAGTTGTCAAGTCATTCAGCAAAGCTGTTCTGCAAGTGTGCCAAGACAAGAAAAAGAAACATTTTCTTCTACAATCAAATAGGTCTGTGGAATGGTCTAAGCAAGAAAACAGTGGGATCTACAAAACTTGATAGCTTCAAATCAAATCTTGACAAGGACTGGGTGACAAAACCATGGCTTGCTCAATGGGATGCAACAGATGTCCTGCAGCCCTATCATCACTAACTGGCATACACTAGATTTGTCCATATTGCTAGCAAGTGTGATTTAATGTAAGTTCCCTATTTTGGTTCTATGGGTTTCATATGCTACATAATCAAATAAAATGTATTGAAGGGTTTCATGATTACCACTGTTAATACATTCTAGATTTTCTCCATAACATAGGGAAGGTATTCTTTACCTATTCTAAAATTCATCACCTAAGTATATTTTAAAAATAAATGGGAATTATCAAAAACAGATCTTCAAATAATGTCTTAGACAGCACAAAAGACTGGTGTCATTTCTTAGAGTTGCATTAGAGTTACTTACAGTTGCATTACTTCACATGGTGTTCACTGCTGAATGGGTTTTTGCAGTGGTTGATAAAATTGGTAGTCATTTGACAAATGTACACTGGGCAAAGATTGTTCTAAAGGTTTTTCTTTTTCCTTCCACAGACATCATTCAGCATGTTTCCCCTGTTCTATTCTATACCTGACATAATTTGCTACTAAGCTCGTAAACAAGGTTATAAAACTGATCTTGCCTCATAGCTTAAAAAGTTTAGTAATTACAGAGTTTTAATAAAAAATCGGTTTTCCTGGATAGTATTACTCTCCCTTAATATCTCCCCTAAAAGTTTAGATAATAAAACCTTGGTGAGGGCACAAGAACTGGCTTTTCGTAATATTAGTATACATAACAGGTGGGTTTGTGCAATGCATCTATTTCCATGGTAACCACAAAATGTGTTTTGATGTTGTAAAATTACGAATGTTTACCCTTCTAGGGTTAAACTTAACATATCTAATGCCTTCCATTAATCTATTCCTTTGCAGTTAAGATCACTCATCCAGTTCATGTATTTTGTGAAGTTTTAAATGTACACGTGTTCTCTGGGATGGGCATTACTCTCTTTACCACCCATGGTGCTCAGTCCCACCACCTAACCTGTTATAAAATGTGACTGCAACTATAACGCCTTCCAAGGAACTGGTACTAGTTTCTACCAAATGAAAAATTTGTCCATTCTTTCTAATCAGTAAATCTGGTGTGCTTACCAGCTGTGATAGTAATTTTCAAAGATATCATTTCAGTATTTTCATGTTCCTCATTTAACTAAATGAAAACTTTTGCCAGTTTACCTAACAAGATTGACATTTTGGTAGATGTTATGTCCTTATTTTCATGTTCTTTATTTAACTTAATAGAAAATACCAGCACCATTCATAAAATCAGTGCATGAGTTGGTACAACCACTGTGTTTATCAACTGAGATCAAAATTACAGTTTAAGTCATGTCTATGGCTGTTGCACTGGTGATTTCTCTTCTCGTTAAAATTCGATGTGCACAAACACACATAAAAAAAAAATAAAAAAAATACAGCAATGGTTAGTTTACCATTTAATATATGCTATGCTTTACCTCCACCCCCTTGATGTGCAAATATATAGCCCAAATTTGTTTTTAAGCTATTACAGATTTGTAATGACCCCATATATAGGTCATTTTTAAGAGGTCAAAAAGTGCTTAAATCTGAATTTGCGGTAGAAGTGTTTATTATATTTATAAACAGCATAAAAAAAGGCATCGAGTGGTGTATTCACTTTATATGAAAGCCAGTAATACTGTTTGCACCAGTTTTACCATTTATTCTATTTACATGATTTATCCACATGTATTTGTTATAAATGGTAATATAAATGAAATTTATTTTACTTACAATTGTCATAGTTTTGTTTTATGGTGTTATGTCAGGATTATAGCTTATGCTTTTCCGGGTTATTTTCACTGCAGTACTTTTTTTCTATACAAAATTTAATCTGCCTCTGTAGCCCCTGTTTATAATACTGAAACTGTATCCTATGCCTTTGCAACTACTTCTACTGTTCTGCCAATGGCCCAAAATGTAGTATAATCACTAAATACAGATGGCATCACTAAACAGTCATCTAACAGTTAATCAGTTAGATTCAATTATACAGGCTTAAGCTCAGAGCAGAGCCCTGAGACTCGGATCTTTTAACTTTAATTGCTTGTTTTGTAATATACTCTCCAACTTTTACTGCCACCTCACTATTTGACTAATAGTCCTCAGTTGTGCTAAGGAATCTCCTGTTAAATTTCCCTTCTACAGTGCCTTCAAGAACTTTTCTTTTAGGATGTTGTTAAAATAATTAGTTCTTTTTGTATGCAGCAAGGTGCATCTCTCTGTAGTGATACTGCTTTTTCTAATGTGCTTCTATTTTTGTAAATCTGGCTGGTAATTTTTAACAGTATTGTTTCTTTTCATCGTGTAGTTCAGATCTGGCGTCCCCCCTCCGAAAAAATTCTCCCTGAGGAAAATTCCCAATTTTTCATGAAATTATGTTTGGTGTTGAATGATTATACATCTGGTACTAAAAAGGAGGGGAAGTGGGATGAGCATTTTTGAAGTTTCTACAACAACAAATGGCCATTTCAGAATTTTTATCAGATGTGTTTCAGGAAAATACAAGGTGTCTGTGGGGAGTATTCACCCTCTGATCACTCTGAATCTTAAAAAGAAACTACGACTTCTAATTACCAATCCAATGAGCCCCCTCCGAAGTTTATACAATCACCCTTTCTATATATATATATATATATGTATATATATATATACATATATATATACATATATATATATATATATATATATATATATATATATATATATATATATATATATATATATATATATATATATATATATATATATATATATATATATATATATATATATATATATATATATATATATATATATATATATATATACATATATATATGTATATATTCTTTATATGCCCCAGGGCATAACTTGTAATCCTTGCCCTGAGGGCTTTGCGGGGGGGGGGGTCATCCTCAAAGATATAATTTCTGAACCTTTCAACTATGTTGAACAAGATGACTCTCCTAAATTTTGATTGGATGTGTTTGGGGAAATGGTGGAGGTGTGAGGGGGGTTAGTTGCCTTCCAATAACTTTCGACTATGAAAAAGGGCACTAGCCATTTCAATTTCCAATCGAATGAGCCTTTTTCGAAGTTTCTACGACAACAATTAGCCATCTCAAATTTCTATCAGATGTATTTTTAGAAAATACGAAGTGCTGGGGGGAGGTATCCTCCCTCCCATCACTCTGAATGTCAAAAAGCACTCTAAAACTTCTGATTAGCAATCCAATGAGCCCATTCCAAAGTTTATACGATCACTCTTTCTATATAAACCTTGTATGCCCTATAGGGCCTAACTTACAACCCTTGCCCTGAGAGCCCTGGGGGGGGGTCATCCTCAAAGACATAATTTCCAGGCCTTCAAACTACGTTGAACAAAATGGCTATTTTAAAATTCTATTGGATGTGTTTGGGGAAATGGTGGGCATGGAAGGGATTTTAGGTGCCCTTCAATCACTTTTGACTATCACAAGCTCTTCCAATTTCCAATCAAATGAACTCTTTTCAAGGTTTCAACAACTTCTTCGATACGAAGTGCCCTGGTCTAAAAGAAAAAGAGAAAAGAAAAAATAATACTTTTTGCCCCCATTGCTCTTTGCTTCAGCAGCCCTATTGGGCTGCATATGATGTAATTCCTAAGTATAATTTCTATCAGTCAGGGAAGTTTTAACTTTTTCACTTAGCTATTTCTCTGCACTATCTGTTATAGTTTTTAGGTATTATTTTACCAGGAATAGCTGGGATGATGTGGTTTGGCTTTGCCCACTATCACTACAACTACTGCTAGTAACTTAGACGTAGTGTTGTAACTGGTAAAATTAGTCACGGTGAAATTGGATATTTTACGTATTTTACCCATTTTACGTAATTTACGAGTTTTACCTATGTTACCGGTATTGTACATATTTTAATGACATATTTTACAACGCCTTGCAATTTTTATTACACAAAAGCGTGAAGAGGCTGACAGAAAAAGGATTGAATATGATTTTGTTTTATGCATAGCTGTGTTCCCTGGTTTAAAAGGTCGTTTGTCTGACTTAGGTCTCTGGTTATCAGAACGATAATGTGTATTATAGTACAGGTAATTATAATTTTAAAATGTTGGTTTATTAGCTGAAATAATATTACACTAGTTCTGTGAATTTTTAAAGGTAGAAAGGGCTACAAGCGGGATTGATGTAAAAAACAAGAAAAAAAATAATAACGTTAAATAGCTGAGAAAATGAGGGTAATGTTAGCCAGCAGACAAAAAAAAAGCGAAAATGATAGAGGCAGATATTTTGTGAGGGACTTCTGCCCAGCCCTCTTCAGTGCTGAAAAAAAAGAAGAAAGAAAACTGATTTTTTGAATTAATTCTAACTGTGCAGAAGAAAGACTGAATCAAACAAACCAAAAACTCAGCCAGAATAAATGAAAGGCAATTCAGCTATTAGATTGGGCAACAATTCTCTGCTTAGTGATTGACTTAGATTGTCTTCTGACCTAATTTTCATTAAAAGTGTGGTCTGATGATTTTAATCTAAACTGAAGAAAAATTTTATTTGATTCCTTTAATTTTAAGTTATTGTAAATTGGGCTCATTGGAATATCTCCAGTATCTTTATTTAAAGCAATGTATCTATTTATGGATTTTTTAAAAATTTCAATTGCCTTCCCAAAAGAATGTGGGAAGCCATTTACTTGAAGTATTGAAGTTGCCTCATCGAAAAGAACTACTTGATCTGGATTTTCAACAATATGGAGGGCCGAAGCAGAATTAATATCCTCATTTTTATTTCAAATTACACATCTCAGAGAATCTTGTATTCATGCCACCTTTTCCCCCTGGGAGCCAGCATTTAGCTCCCCCAGAAAATACCCCCATGGAATGTTCCCCCTCCCCCGTGGAAAACCCAATCTATTTTCCTATTAGGTAATTCCAGATTTTCATTAGAAGGGAAATTGAAATTTCTACTCTTCTGTTTAAGTCAGGGGCAATCGTATCGCATTACCTATAGTAAAGACCCATAACCTAAGGGTTCAACGCATTAATATATGTTCATTTATTTTTTTCTCAGAGGCACTTTGTGTAGAAGGAGGGGGGATCGAATAAGCTTTGGAGGGGCTATTCGAAGCTTAAACTTCGAATAAGCTTTTGCAGCATACATTTCTGCTGCTATCACATCAACCTGTATTCTGCTCAAACTACCTGGAATATTTAAATTAAACCCCCCTTAAAATGCAATAGATTCTTTATGCCTTTCGTGGCTCCTCCTCCACTACTAGTTATGCTTGTCTTTTTTTCTAATGACACTAAAAGAGAGAGACAGAGAGGATGTACTGACCCCCTAAACTGGGTTGATGAAGGAGGAGTATTCTTAACTTCCGAACTCTTTCCAGGAATTGTGTTAAGAGAACCACTAACTTTTATGAACTCTTCTTATTACAGGTTGCACTTATAAACAATGGATCCAAGTGAATCACAGAGTTTATTGATGCAGGTGATTCGTTTGCTGTCAGCTACTGGAGAAAATGACCAGAGAGAAAAGGAAAAGATCAAACTTGAAAGATCATATAGGTAGGTCAAATTCTCTATTTCATTTTGGCTATCTTAAATTGTATATTGGGGCGAAATAAAGATTCCATCCATGTTGCGCTCTGTGATGAGTTCTGCCGGTTCTCTGGCTGCTTGCTATGTCCTGGTTAAGGAGCTGGTAGCCTCCCAACTATAGAGAAACTCCAAATTCAGCCATCCTCTGTCACTCTGTCTACGTTGCACTTAGATGCAGTTGTTGACTCAGTGGATACAGTGCCTTTTGAGAGATTGTGATTTTATTTTTTTACACTTTATTTAAATTAGATTATATTATTGTTTTTTTACCTTCATTTTTTATTAAGGTTTCCTCTCATTTTTGGGGATTTTAAAGAAAAGTTGATGGCCATCACAGAGAAAACTTTGTATTGTATACAGCTGATAAACCGCAGATTGACTGTAACTGGTCGAAATAGTTTTTGATTGGATTTACCAATGAAAAATTTCGTTACTGTGAAGATCACAATGATAAAATCCACATTTGCGAAACAGAACTTTCATCTTGAGAGCCAAACCATAGGACAATATTCGCAAGGTGGCTAGCTAAGCTCGCTTTGCTTTCCATCAAATATTCAAGATTTGCAGAAAGCTGCCAGGCTGAATTTTGCAATAGGAAAAGAATTGGCTGAACTTGAAAAGGAATTCCAATGTACTAATGGAAAGTTTCTTATTAAGCCTTAAAACAACCTATGTATGTCGCTATTCTCTTTATTTTACAGAACCTAACCAATGAAAAAACTGAGAAAACGGGTATAATACTTTAAACAAAGCAGAAGACAAAGCAACAATCTTTAAATAATGAAGAAATCCGAATATTTCTGCTTCAAGTCCAGAAGCTTATATCAAGGAAAAAAATTTAACTAAGCTAAGTTAAACACAACTTATAAAGAAGCAGGAAACGCGGAACGATAAACAAAACATATCTTAATAACTTCTAATATCACCAGCAAATAGCACGGACACAAACAACAGAATGATAAATTAGGTTGTCTCTGGTAGTGTTGGGTGATATTGGATATCGATTTCGATATATCACACCAAATACCGATATCGAAATCGAAACGAAAATATCAGTATCGAAGACGGTTTTATTTCGGATTTTTCTTGTATCTACTGCTGAAGGTCCAGCAGAGAAGATCCAACATAGAAAATTGTTTCGTAAATGGCTGAGAAGAAGAATAATATATTCAACCCATTGATTCATATGTGCTGAGACATAGCTTGGACAGCCTTTATCCATAAGTTGGCATATCCTGTTCTCAAACTACGTTCAGTGAAGGTGAACTCTAAAATTTTGCTGAGAACCTCCAAAAGGCTTGGCTAGATAAAATACCTTTCTGGCTTATAGGCCTTGTTCAGATCACACTCCTCACGATTGCCACATACCTCAATCAACTTTTCATGAGACTGTATATTACCCACGAAGATCTTCTCCAAGTCGAGAGTAAAATAGCAAGAGACATGGATCTAGCGTTACTGGAATCTGCATCAACAGATGCAAGTGACGAGGCAGTTCCTGTGATTGAGACACCGCAGAATCAAGTCAGTTTGTGAGGGTGACATGATGAAGTCTCAGTAGTCAATGCAAGTCAGGCTTCGTCAACAGCTGTATCTGTCACGGCTCTCCTGATTCTCAATAGGGAGTCACTAGTTTCCGGTCTTATCAGTTAATCAAATAGTTTGTGGTAATGAACTGTAAATAAGGAGAACTGTAACAAGGAGAAATTTTGATAATAATAGGTACACCAAATGAGTTGGCTTTTTATGCCGACTCCAGATATATAACATTCATCATGTTTTATATACCCATGAAAAGCTATGAACCTGAGGAAATTTGTATGGTTTTCGAGAAAGGGTGGGAACGCCCCTAAAAAGTCAAATAACTTTAATAAAAATCGCACCATTAGATTCGTCATATCAGAGAACCTTAATGTAAGGGTTTCTAGCTTCCATCTGCAAAAATACGAGATTTTGTATTTATTTTTTTTTGCCAGTGTGAACCGATGCTCATACAAGATTAGGAGGGGGCTTGCTCGAAGATTACAGTTCTACTTCCCCATTTTGTGACCAAAACGATTGGAGGGCACCTAGATTCTCTCCCCTCTGACGCCCCTTTTTTCCCAAAGTCATTGGATCAAAATTTTGAGATAGTTGTTTTGATCAGTATAGTTGAAAGGTCAAGTACTCATGTCTCTGGGGATGACACGACCCTGCAAGTCCCTGGCGAAAGGGTTGTAAGTTATGGAATTTGTCTAATGTTTACATATGGTATTTGTTATTAGGAAGTTAGCAGACATATTTTGGGGAGGTTGAATTTTCTGAGGGGATACTTTTCGGGGGGGGATTTTACAAGGGAGGAAAGGTTGAGAAGTATCTGGGGATGACATTTCACAGGGAAACAACACACGGGAGTGTTTTTTTATTTGACTCACTTTCTCCTTATCAATTCAGTTTTTATGTGGAGCTATTTCGGGAAAATGTCCAGAGTAAGTTTTCAAAGGAGTTGAAATTGTCTGCTAGATTTTTCAGCTGGAGGGGATTTTTCGCGGGAGAAATTTTCTATTGAGACATTGGATGAGAGAATTTCCTGGAAAAATTTTCCACTGAGACAGGATTTCCGGCATGATTCGAAAAACGATTAGAGATTAAAAGAAAAACAACTTTTTGTTTAAACGAAAGTAGGCTAAAAAGATTTTCTGGACGGAATTGTCCGTAAAAAGTTTTCTAGGGGAGAATTTTCAGCAGGCATGAATTTTTCATGCGGAAAATTCTGCAATGAGGATCTTACACAGGAGGAATTATCTTGGATAAATTTTCCATGGAGAAAAGGGTGAAATTTTTGACATTGTTTTAAAAAAAAATCAGAAATTAAATAAAAGTAATTTTTTCAACTAAAAGTAAGAAGCAACATTAAAACTTAAAACAAACAGAAACTATATTGTGTATGAGAGGGAGTAGCCCTCCTAATCTTGCTAATTTCCGCTAATTTTCACTTTTTGTACCAATTATTACAACAACAACTCCTGAAACATAAGAGCCGTTTAATTTGAGCAAGGAGATTTTTAGAATACAAAAAGAAACTTCGGCGTGAAGTAAGAGGTATTGAGGAGGGGTTTTCCTCATAAAATGTATATTTTCCGTTTTTTTATGGCACTTGGTATTAACCAAGTGACATATAGCAATCGCAAATTCTGTCGGTCTGTCTGTCTGTCGGTCCCGGTTTTGCTACTTTAGGCACTTCCAGGTAAGCTAGGACGATGAAATTTGACAGGCATATCAGGGACCGGACCAGATTAGAAATAGTCGTTTTCCCGATTTGACCATCTGGGGGGAGCGAGGGGCCCGTTAATTCGGAAAAAATAGAAAAATTGAAGTATTTTTAACTTACGAACGGTTGATCAGATGTTAATGACATTTGTTGTTTGGAAGGATATCGTGTCTCAGAGCTGTTATTTTAAATCCCGACCGGATCTGGAGACATTGGGGGGGGAGTTGGGAGGGGGAAACCTAAAATCTTGGAAAACACTTAGAGTGGAGGGATCGGGATGAAACTTGGTGGAAAAATAAGCACAAGTCTTAGATACATGATTGACATAACCAGAACGGATCCGCTCTCTTTGGGGTAGTTGGTGGGGAGGGGGGTTAATTCTGAAAAATTAGAAAAAATGAGGTATTTTTAACTTACGAACGGGTGATCGGATCTCAATGAAATTTGATAATTAGAAGGATATCGTGTCTCAAAGCTCTTATTTTAAATCCCGACCGGAACTGGTGACATTGGGGGGAGTTTGGGGTGGGGGAACCTAAAATCATGGAAAACGCTTAGATTGGAGGGATCGGGATGAAACTTGGCGGGAAAAATAAGCAGAAGTCTTAGATGCGTGATTTACATAATTGGAACGGATCCGCTCTATTGGGGGGGAGGGGTTAATTCTAAAATATTAGAAAAAATGACGTATTTTTAACTTACGAAGGAGTGATCGGATCTTTATGAAACTTCATATTTAGAAGGACCTTGTAACTCAGATCTATTATTTTAAATCTCAACCGGATCCAGCGTAATTGGGGGAGCAGTTGAGGGGAATCGGAAATCTTGGAAAATACTTAAAGCGGTGAGATCAGGATGAAACTGTGTGAGAAGAATAAAAACCTGTCTAAGATACGTGACTGACATAACCGGACCGGATCTGCTCTCTTTGGTGGAGTTGGGGGGGGGGTAATTTTGAAAATTGAGGTATTTCTAACATACGAAAAGGTGACCAGATCTCAATGAAATTTTAAATTTAGAAGGATCTTGTGCTTTAAAGCTCTAATTTTAAATTCCGACCAGACCCTGTGACATTGGGGGAAGTTGGAAGGGGAAACCGGAATTCTTGGAAAACGTTAAAATTGGGGTATTTCTATCTTACGAATAGGTGATCGGATCTTAATGTAATTTGATATTTAGAAGGAATTCATGTCTCAGAGCTCTTATTTCAAATCCCGACCAAAGCTTTTGACATTGGGCGGAGTTGAAGGGGGAAATCTTGGAAAACACTTGGAGTGGAGGAATCGGGATGAAGCTTGGTGGGTAGAATAAGCAAATGTCCTTGATACGTGATTGACGGAACCGTACTGGATGCGCTCTCTTTGGGGGAGTTGGGGAGAGGGGTTCAGTGTTTTGGCGAGTTTGGTGCTTCTGGACGTGCTAGGACGATGAAAATTGGCAGGCGTGTCAGGGAGCTGCACAAATTGACTTGATTAAGTCGTTTTCCCAGATTTGACCATTTGGGGGGTTAAAGGGAGAGGAAAAATCAGAAAAAAAATAGGTATTTATAACTTACGAGTGGGTGATCGGATCTTAATGAATTTGATATTTAGAAGGACATTGTGATTCAGAGCTCTTATTTTAAATCCTGACTGGCGTTAAGCCTCTTATTTTCCTTTT
Organism: Artemia franciscana; assembly: GCF_032884065.1. Taxonomy (NCBI): domain Eukaryota; kingdom Metazoa; phylum Arthropoda; class Branchiopoda; order Anostraca; family Artemiidae; genus Artemia; species Artemia franciscana. The sequence continues at coordinate 12,307,523 of NC_088871.1, forward strand.
GAATTAATCTATTGATTCATAGAATTTTGTTAGAGCTCATACCATATGGTCTCTTGGCTCTTAGCTCTTCTTGCCTCGTCACAAGTGCCATATGAGCTCTTAGCTGTTGTTGTTTATGTTAATGTGTTTCTACAAAATTTGATTAGAATATTAAGAGGTAAATAGTATTAATCCATATTTTTCTTGAAAGTGGAGTAAAATCATGTTTATACTTGCTTTCAGTTGAAAAAAAAACTTTATGGTTTATTTGATCTAATCACTGAAAGGCAGAACCAGGAGAAAATATTTACAGTTGGTGATTTTGAATAGCCAAAAATAGACAGTACTTTATTTTATAGTTACTGTGTTTAAATCCAAATCGGCTATATTTTAGAGCCGAGTTTGAGTAATTCCAGATCTGGGTTTTGTTATATTAATTTTTTTTTGTATTTTATTCAAAATTTTGAAAACAATTATGCAAAATACTCTTTAATTACAATTTTCTTATTGAATTTTTGGCAAAACCTAAAGGTAAACCGAGAAACAAACTGATCAGAAATATCGGAATTGATAGGTTGATTATCGAAAGTAAAAGTATCGATATATCGTTTAATCAAATTATAGCCCAACACTAGTCTCTGGTACAGTTGGAGTTTGAAATATGTTAATAATATCAACGTGACATAATATCAACATCGACATGAAAATAGCACAAATATACACAACAAAATGACAAGTTAGGTTATCTCTGGTGTAGCTTGAGTGTAGTAAACTGTACCAGAGACAACCTAATTTGTCATGCTGTTGTGTGTATTTGTGCTATTTGGATAGTGATGTTGAATGTTATTAAAATATTTCATTACCGAATTCAATCCCATAATCAATTGATTGACTGAGTTGACCATGTTTTATCAGTCAGCTCATCAGAGAAATATCATCAGCTTGTTCTGGGTTTTTAGGTTTAGGGGTAATCTCCCTTGGAAAGTGGCGTCTGGGCTTCACTATAGTAATTATTCTTAGAATTCCTAATATTGATTGTTTCAAAATAAAAATAATTAGTTAATAATAGTTAGTTATATACCGGTTTAATATTTTTCTTTGTAAGAAACAGTATTGTCGTCTGTTTCATACTTTACGCTTGAAACAGTATTGTCTAACCATTTGGGTCTTATTTTAGGGAAACGGATGCTCGAGTTGATAAATATGTGAACAAATATGCTGACACTTTTGAAGAATCTATGAAAGCCTACAGTGATGCCATGAGCAGAGTTTCAGAGACTTTAGAGAAGATTCGTGATGTGAGATCTCAACTATCTTCATGCCGTGTGAAACTCAGGTATAAACATGATGAACTGAGACGCCTGTGGGAAGAAAGCCAGGAACATGAGACCATGTGTAAAATATTGAATGATATACAAGAGCTTAAAGATGTCAATGACGAACTCCTGGGACTTATTGATAAAAAACAATATGCAAAAGCATCTCAACTGCTTTGTACCACAGTTAAGGCTTTGGATGGCCCATTGTCACAAATTGATGGTCTCAATGAACTTAGAAAAGAAGTTGAAAATAAAAGAGAAATTATTTATAATGCATTGTTGTCAAATGTGGAAAAATTGGTGTTTGAAGAATCGTGCAAAAGTGTTCTTTTCGGGAATTTTCAGAGAGTCCCCTCCTCTGGCTCGGGTAGAGAAAAACTTCAACAGCTGCTTAATCCTGGGGTTCGAGAAGCGATTTTGTCTAAGGTAGAAACAGGGAGGGCAGAAGAATTTCAAATTATTAAATTGACAAATCTTTGTCAGTCTCTGGTAGAGATTGGAAAACTTCAAAATGCTATTGACAAAATCAATATTAATATGTGTCCGAAATTCAGAAAGATCATAGAAAACACTCTAGAATACCAGTTAAAACAAAGTGATCGAAATATTGGTCAATTTTTAGAACTTGTGGTTCAGCAAGTGCGTCATGTAGTGAACGCTCTGAATCAAACTCGGACAGCCTTCGCCACTGTCGCTAACCAACAAAAACTTAATGTTCAGATGTTTTCAGTTAAGCAAGTGTGGACTGCAGTTCAGGTTGAGATTCAGGATGTCTTACATAGGCATATAACAAAGAAAAATGGGTCCTCTGATTTATTTCCTGTTAAGCATCAAGTATCTTCCTTTGATTTCAATGAACAGTTTAGAAGAAGAACAAATAGACCATTGAAATCACTTTTCACTTTCCGGTCATCAGCAGTTGGGTTAGCTTTAGAAAGCAAGAGTGATAAAGGCGCAGAAAGTAATATGCCGCTGCTCTGTCAACCTGGGGCTGATAATTTAGTTTTAGCTTATATCACTTTACGAGACCTCATGAAAGACATTGATGTGGATATTGGTTATACAAGTGGAAGTCATTGTGAGCTGTATAATTATGTTGCCCAAACTGCCACTGAAAGCGTAATGGACGAGCTCGAGATTGATTTAGAAAACTCACTCAGTGAAATTGATAGAAAGGCAGAGAGTACTTACGCTTTGATATCAGATCCAGTGACTTTAGCTGCTCTTGAGGCAAAAGAGCCTATTTATCAGTGGTGTATTGAAGCTGAAAAAATTGTACGTATTTCCTGTCATTTGGCTTCAAATATTCCAACTGTGACAAACAAGAATGCAGAATTTTTAATAAAAGCTCTTAGTATGTTTTTAGAAAAAGTGCTTTCTAACTATAGATCAACTGTAGATGAGGATTTGGATGATCGTAGAATACTCTCAGCGTCGTGGGTGAAAGACAATGACATTGCTCGACTTTTAAAATCGCTACCAAGCTGGAAAGCTTTAGAGGAGTTAAGTCATGACTCGCCTGAACATGAAACACCTGAAGAAGCACTCGATAAATTTGCAAAAGAAAGCAAAGTTTTAATTTCAAATCTGCCTGAATCATCTTTATCCAGTAACGAAATGATAAATGATCTCTTGAAAATGAAAGCGCTAGGTACTCTGCACGAATCTCTTGAATGGTTTACTTGGAAGATTAATGGATACATTCGAGCAGCATTCAAAAATTTGAAAGAATTAGAGTCGGTTCAACGTCAATTCTCAGACCTTTCTGATACCTGTTTGCTTATTCTCCATTTGGAAATACGTATCCATTGTTTTTACCACCTTAGCTCGCAGATGCGTAACTCTAACTATTGGTTACTGAGTGAATCGCCGGAGCCAGATGTAGAGATTACGAAGCTTTGCCAACATTTGAGTAATGTTGATATTTTGCTGTCACCTGTTCTTCAACGTTCGAAGCAGAAATACATAATAGAAGGCGTAGGTCATTTCTGTGGGAGTATTCTAATATCAAACGCTTCCACAATTGCAAAAATTAATGCTGCTGGTGCTCGAAAAATGGTGCGGAATATAGTTACACTTAGTCAGACGATGAACAACCTTAGTGGACGTCGGGAACCTGGCTTAGAAAGAGCTGGGCAGTACTATGAGATGCTAGTCTTTACCCCAGATGAACTTTTAGATAGTATTCTGGAAAAGGGAAAGCTATTTACAGAGCTGGAATATGCTGATGCATTGAAACTCTTGAATAGGAGTAGAGGAGGATCACCTCGAAGCCTCTCGCAACAGTTGGATCGTCTTACTGATCTGTTTGAGGAGGTTGGTGTTGCAGTTTGAAGCAAAATATTGAAGGTGAATTCAGTGAAGTAGTGACGATCTGTTTCCAATTGTTCTATAGGTGCTAGTGATATTAAAGCTATTTTTTGTTTTGTTCTAGACTGGTTTTAAATTGAAACTGTGGGGGGGGCAAGGTCTCAGATACTTTCCTATTTTCTTTTGAACTTCAAAAAAGAGGAGTACAGCATAAATATGTTTACCCATTGTTGTTTTATTATTGGTACCTGACTTCTTTTTTTTTTGTTCAATAACTTAGGAATGATTTTAAAGCACAATTCATAATCAAAATAAGCTTAAGAATTGATTTAAAAGAATACGGGAAATTTCCTGTACAGAAAAGAAACACGTTTATCCAAAAGTAAACTGAGGTAATTTTTTGGGTTGTGGGGGGGGGACAAAGTACCTAATTTGCTTTATTTGTGTTCTGTAATTTCCTCAAGTTTATTTTCATGGAAGGATGTGCCAATTTGTACAAAAGCCAAGTCGAGACTTTGCATATATTTGATGGAGTTTTTTTTTTTTTTGACTACTAAAAGTTATTAAAAAAAACCCATTAAACTCATGAAGAATATTTTTTCAAGTGTTTTTGTAAAATGGGAGTATATTAATCTGAATATGGGTGATACATATCCTCAGCCTTTACGGGGGAGTTGGGGTGCGGTTTGAAATTTTTAGACAGTTTTTCGATTTAATTAGCGTCTATGTTTGCATGTAAATTTAATCTTCTTGTGTTTTCAGTGTAGTTTGTTTCAGGTTTGAACGCTTAGACCTTTTAACAGCCCCCCCCCCCGCCCAAGAAAAGAAAATGTTTCCTGACAATGCCAACTTTCTTTCTCTAGATAGATTCAAATTGTTCAAAATTTTAATGTAGGCTGCTCTTCTGCAACTCTGGATTTACCCATAATTGTATCATCCTTAAGAAAAAGTCTAGTTATATCCTACCCCTTGGGGTTAATAAACCGCCTTATTTTCTGAGTGTTGCAGCGTTTTGAAGTTTCTGTATATCTTGGACTTTGAAGGAGGACAAACTCTCAGTTTGACTTTGACCTGTCCCCCCCCCTGCTCACCTGCCCTGCCCCTAACAGTGACCATGACCTGTTGATACAACGAACGACGATTATGAGTAACGTTTGTCAGAAAGTCATAAAAATTTCTTCAATCATTGTTTTCTGTCTAATGAAATTATTCAACTGTCAGATGTACCAATCTATGTTTAAAATATAATGCCATACTGTTTGAACTAAGAAATTGTAAAGAATGAGCTACTTTCATGCTTTGAGAGTTAGATTTTCAAAATGGCACTTCCTCGACGTAGCTGAAACGCAATATTTTCCAACTGCAGCCAGGAACTTTGGCTCAAAACTGGGAGTCACAAGCCCTTCCCTGTTTGAAGAGCGGTGGCCCTTGAGTACAGAATGAGTAGGTTTTGTGCTGTAATATATTGTGTTTATTGTAATTCGCATATTGTCCAAGATATTTCAGTTACTGGAAGGGAGCTTAATTTTTTTTCATAGCAACAATGAACCTAAGCTTTTTTTTGTTTATGGTTCTCAGCTTTTACCGACAAGCTACTACTTACCATAGTGGGTTGGTCCTCAGACTGTTTATTGGGCTTAAACAAATATAAAAAACAGTTAGATAGTAAGTTTTAGTTGCTTAAGTCTAAATAGTTAATAAATTTAATGTAATGAATTAAAAAAGATTATTATCAATTATAATTCATTTCTGTAGCACTACCAGTTCATAATCAAAACTGAATTTGAATACCAAATATTTTAGACATATAAATAGCCACCCTTTAATTTAATTATAAACTTTAAAACTGATACATAATTTCCAAGTATTTTCTTGCACTCGACAGTTGATTATTAATTATAATATAATTATAATAGTTCATCATCAAAACTGAATTTGAATACCAAATATTTTAGACATATAAATAGCCACCCTTTAATTTAATTATAAACTTAAAAACTGATACATAATTTCCAAGTATTTTCTTGCACTCGACAGTTGATTATTAATTATAATATAATTATAATAGTTCATCATCAAAACTGAATTTGAATACCAAATATTTTAGACATATAAATAGCCACCCTTTAATTTAATTATAAACTTTAAAACTGATACATAATTTCCAAGTATTTTCTTGCACTCGACAGTTGATTATTAATTATAATATAATTATAATAGTTCATCATCATAACTGAATTTGAATACCAAATATTTTAGACATATAAATAGCCACTTTTTAATTTAATTATAAACTTTAAAACTGATACATAATATCCAAGAATTTTCTTGCATTCGACGGTTACAGGCATTTACAAATATGAGCTTCAGATCCCAACTGACTATTTTAAGATGGAAGTTGACAAATGAAGGGTAGGGGTTCATATATAGTTAATGGGAAATGCGCTTAAAACAGGGATTTTTATACCAGTGGCCTCAGTTCATGGAAATTTATGGAGAAAAGGCAAATGTATTTTTTTTTAGTCTAGGAGGGGGAGGGGACAAATCTGTCACTTTTTCGATCTTTTCAATGACAATACCAAAAAGGATATTGTCTAAAATCTTGGGGTAATTTTTTATCGCCACTAGGACTGAATCGTCATAGAAATGTCAAAGGGTCTATTCGACAGAAAACTGGTATATTTATGGCTTCTTTTACAGTAATACATCACTTTTAGAAGACATTTTTTTCTTTGGAAGTTCCAAAGTTGTGGAATTGCAGAAAGCTTACTGAAAATATAATCCTAACTGAATCCCCAATCGTCAGTATTTATAAGCATAATATTTATCAGCTTATAAATCGACCCTTAATTTGTTTGTACTTGGTACACTTTAATGCTGAATTCTTTGTTTAATACGCAACTTTTTATTCCTCTCCATTTGGGATGATTATTATTTTGAATTTGGTATAAAAAAGATTCGACTATACTCATTTTAGTTTTAGAATTTATATTTCAAAAAGTCTTCCATGGACTGGGTCCACTTTAACACTGTATGTCCCACGTATTACAACGCTTTCGTTCATAATGAGTATCTATTTAGGATTTCACTCCGAAAACTCTTAGAGAATATGTAGGTATGTTCTTTAGCTGAATTTGTTCCTAAGGTCGAAAACCTACCAAA